>NC_041382.1:42865435-42936132 GCF_002162155.2 Triticum dicoccoides
TGGCCGCATCCGGCGCCGCTGGCCGGCTCCCGGCCACCTCCGCGCCCCCGGCTGCTGCTGTGCCGCCTCCGCCCTCTGGCCTGCGCTGGCTGGTTGGCTCCCCCCAGACTCCGCGCTGGCTGCTGCCACGTCCCGGCCGCCCGATGGGCGCGCCAGCCGGCCCTCCGCATCACCGGCTCGCCGCTAGCCGGCCACGCCGCTACGGCCGCCTGCCGGCTCCGCTTCCCTCCGCTACAGCCCTCTCCTGTGGCCGACTGCTCGTCGAAAGAGAAGTGGGTGACGGCTGCTCGTGTGGAGCCGACAAAGAAAGGTCAAGGTCCGGCTGCCCCCGCAGAGATGGAGAAAGAGAAGAGTCGGGCCGACTGCTAGCAAAAGAAACAAAAAAAGGGTGGGAAGCCGACAGCCCACAGGCGACTGGCAAAAAAATAGAGAGAGAAAAAGAAATGCGGTCAGGTGGAGAGATGCTGGCTGCCAAAGCCGGCAGAGGAAAGAAGGGTCCGGCTCCTCACGTGGAGTCGGACAGAAAGAGAAAAAAAGAGAGAGATGTGCGTTCGACTCCACGCAACCGGTTGGAATATGCATCCGACTGCCAGCTGTGCGTCCGACCGCTGACTGCCTGGCCGGCTGCAAAGAGCCCGACTGCTGTGCCGGAGTCCGTCTGCCCAGCTGGCTGAAGAAGAATAAAGCACAGACTTTAGAAAAGAAGACAAAGTAGTTGCTAGGAGATCTGGCCCGACTGCTCAGCAATCGGCCCGAATCTCGGGGGCTACACCCAGCGGGTGCGCAGACATGCCACCGCGAGAAAGAAGACAAAGTAGTTGCCAGGAGATCTGGCCCGACTGCTCAGCAGTCGGCCCGAATCTTGGGGGCTACACCCAGCGGGTGCGCTGACGCGTCCTCACGAAGAAGAAGACAAAGTAGTCGCCGGGAGATCCAGCCCGACTGCTTAGCAGTCGTCCCGAATCTCGGGGGCTACCCCCAGCGGGTGCGCTGATGCGCCCCCGCGAAGATTGCAAACAAAAGAAGAGTTTTGTCCTGCTTTCAGCAGCCGGCAGAAGAGAACAAGAAGAAAAAAGGTGTTGCAAGATGCCTCGCCACCTGGCCGGTCGAGATTGACCGGCCGGGACCCCCCTTCGAGCACCCGGGGGCTCGAAGACTACACCCAGCGGGTGCGCCGGAGCGCTCAGCAAGCGTTGAGCCGCGCCGGCTGTCTTCGGCAAACTCCGCCTCGGCTACATGAAAACCAATGTGAGCTCCTCACCCGCATATTTTTTGCACGATGCAAGAACGGATAACCCCAAGCGATGCTCGGGGGCTGTCTCCGCATTTTATTACAGTAGCATCACTGTTCGCCCCGGCGCCAGCCAGAGTTGGCCCGGGGGCTGGCCGCTTGGCCTGAGACGTTAGTTCCCGCAGACGGCTTAGTACCGTGCGCGGTACCAAAGACCCACTCTTAGTCATAGACCGCAGAGCAGCTGTCCAACTAGCAAGAGTGAACGCTGGAGGCCACCCACGCGAAAAACGTTCGGGAAGAAAAATGGATCGGGTGATCCGGCCATTTCCTTTACAAGTAGCTACTCGGTTGATTCTGCTCCCAAACTCTGAGTACTGTACACTCCACTTTGCGGCCCACTCTCAGCCACAGATCGTAGAGCGTCTGTCCGGCGAGCGAGAGCACAAGCCAAAAAGCGGAGGGAACACGAAAAAGATTAAGGGGGCTCGGACGAAACCGAGTCGGCACTCTCCACATAAAACTTGCAATACTAAAAGCAAACATTTGATATATCTGCATGGACTAACTTTGTCTTTTTCATGATCATTTCCATGAACACTCACCAAAAAACCTCCCCCCAACTTTGCCAAGTTGCCCAGAGGCTTGGGGGCTACTGTCCAAGTAATTGGACACGGATACCCCGAAGATGGCGAGACAATAAATCAAGACATCGGGGCTAGCAAAGCCCCTTAGTCAAAGCTTCCCGGTCGGCTGCTGGCTGCTGACTTCTCCACTAGGCCGACTACTGGCTGCTGAGTGCTCCACCAGGCAGACTGCTGGCTGCTGAGTGCTCCACCAGGCTAACTGCTGGCTGCTGGCTGCTGACTGCTCCACAAGGTCGACTGCTGGCTGTTGACTGCTCCACCAGGCCGACTACTGGCTGCCGACTGCTCTACCAGGCCGACTGCTGGCTGCCGACTGCTCCACCAGGCCGACTGCTGGCTGCCGACTCCTCCACCAGGCCGCTTCCTCGTGATGCTTTTGGTCCAACTCTGATGCTTCGTGGGCTTCTTTTGTTCCGTAAAAAATCACCGTACATTTTCAGCTCGTTTGGACTCTGTTTGATATTCCTTTTTGCAAAACTCAAAAACAAGGAAAAACAGAAACTGGCACCGGGCTCTAGGTTAATAGGTTAGTCCCAAAAAGAATATAAAATAGCATATAACACATCAAGATAGATAATATAATAGCATGGAACAATAAAAACTTATAGATATGTTGGAGATGTATCACTATGATTTATAATAATTCTCCCCCTTTTGCAACAAGTACCCAAAAGCTCGAATGAGTATAGAGCTAAGCGTCACTCTAGGCTCAATCTCCTGCAGCTCCTGATGAAGAAGTCCTCTGACTTGTAGCTTCGGTGTGCATTGAAGTTGTTGGAGTAGTGATAAGTGCATCTGCAAAAACTTCAGATGATGTATGCTAGACTGGTGGTGTAGAGATGGCTGGTAGAACTGTTCGCGCAACTGATGGAGCAGAAACATTGGCTCTGGTGTCAGTAACTGGCACTATTGCAGATCTGGGCATAGTCTAAAACTAAGTGGTCGTTGGAAGACATGTGCCCTCAACCTCATCATCATTTTAGTGCTGCTTTGCCTCATCGACCTCCTTCTTTCGACTGTTGACTATGGTTGTTAGCTCAGTGACCTTGACATCCGAGTCATGGAACTTTGTTTCCACTATCCTCTCAAGGCTCTCCTGGTTCTTCACGAGGTTGGCCAGACTACGCTCGATCCTCTGAGAAGCATGGAGAATATATAGTATCTGAGCTGCCTTTGTCTTCTGAACTGGTGTTGTAGATGAGCTAGGACCAGCATTCTTAGCAGCCTCTGCCTCTGTGTGAGCTTTAGCTTAAGTAGGATGAGTCTCTTGCATTGTCACTATGCAATCCTCTAGCTCCGGCTATAGTGGAAAGTGCAGACGATCAAGCAAGTATACCTTGCTACCAACTTTGGAGTTGATAAGCAACTGGATGTGCATGAAGTGCAAACGCACATGATCGTTTCTGATCCACGATAGTCCTCTTGATTGTCTCTACAATCAAATCCATCCCCTTGAACCTGGTGAATCCATCCACAAGATGTAGTCTCTGATCATCTTGTCATCTCCAGACTTGGGCATCAAAGTGTGCCTCAAGATGGTGTTAATGGTGGTAAGTCCTAGCAAGAAATGATAGATGGATCCCAACTTATGAGTCTTCACATAGTCCGAGGGGATTGGTCCATACATTTCTGCCATAGAGTTGTGGTCCATCTTGCCCTCGACATAAACATCAACATCCTTCTCTTCAGCCTCTAGAACACCCATGAGCTCTGCCCATTGAGCAATGCTAGACTGGAATCTAGTTCCCTCAGTCATCCACACAATCTTTCCATCTGGGTAAAAGTGTGCTATGGAGTAGAATTGCATGATTAACTCGTCAGTCCATGCAGTCATCTTGGTTCCAATGAACTCATCAATACCAATGTTCTTGAAGTTTTCATGAACATTGGGAAATCTATCTTCGTTCTCATCAATGTAATCCCAATCAACCCATCTCATATCACCGACAACTTGTTTCTTGTCAAGGAGCACGGTCTCATAGAAATCTTGCTGCTCCTTGGTGTGAATGCGATAGTCCACTGTAGTTCTTCTCCTGATAGAGTAGGGGTCTGACTCTCTCCATCTTCTCAGCCCCTTATCCTTCCTCTCCTTCATGTTTTCTACCTCTGGATGTGAGTCGTCATGCTCTGGCAGTTTGGGTCTGAGCTTCTGGAGTAGTATGGCTTCATCATCATCATTAACTATCCTCTCAGGCATTGGGGCCTTGTTCTTTTCTATAGTTGAGATATTCCTGGTGGTCTTGACCTTGGGCTTGGCAGCAGTACCAGGCTTGGCCTTGAAAGTGGTGGTAGCTTTTTTTGGTATAGCATCAACCATGAGCTTCCTCTACTTGAGAGGTGGTGCTTCAGCAGTTGGCTCCTCCTTAGCAGCAGCTTGATCCTCTGGATCCTCATACATGGAAGTTGGTCTGCAAATAACATGAATGGTCCTCTTCATTTCCCTCTTCTTAGGCATGGAGTTTTCCTGACATGGCTCAAAGCTGCCAAGATTCTCACTGGTGGGAGGAATGCCTTGATAACCCACAAGTATAGGGGATCGCAATAGTTTTCGAGGGTAGAGTATTCAACCCAAATTTTTGATTCGACACAAGGTATCGGGGATATACCCTACGGTATGATCCGGCCGGAGTTATAACCTGACTAGGACTTAGTAAACCGGTCGACAGTTAAGACAGATGGCTAAGACAAGTGGTAAACCGGCAGGGGCTAAGGCAGGTGGTAAACCAGTTGGTGGTAAGTCAGACGGTAAACCGGCAGGTTGTTAAACCGGCTGACAGTTAAGACAGATAGGTAAAACAGGCAGTTAACCCAGACGGTAAACCGGCAGGTTGTTAAACCGGCTGACAGTTAAGACAGGAGTTAAGTCAGATGATAACTCAGCAAAAAATCATAAACCGGCAGACCATCTTAAACCAGCACTAGTTATAACCCGGCAGACAGTGATAACTGGTTTGCCAGGAGTTATGAAGCCCGAGACGTTATAAAGCCCAAGATGTTAAGAAGCCCATGAAGAGAAGTCATAATAGTTAAGTCTTAAGTCCGAGTTGGACTCTACATGTAACCCGCCCCTTCAACTTATATAAGGAGGGGCAGGGCACCCCAAAGAGGGACAAGTAAGCAGAAACAATCTTAAGGGTTAGGGCTAACTGGAAGAGCCGGTTTACGGTGACTTCCTCATGATCATAATGAGACATAGCCTGAAACAGCATGTAGGGTTGTTACCGGATGATGTTTCCCGGGGCCCGAAGCTATCTAAACCCTTGTCTTGCATTGCGTCTCTCGATTCCGCTCAACCCCTCTCAAGCTACCACATAGATGTGTTGGCCTCACGACTAAGTCCTCACACTAGGACATCTGCCGTGACAACTCCACGACACAAGGGGAGCCAAAGAATATTCTCAAGTATTAGCAGTTGAGTTTTCAATCAACCACACCTAGATAACTTAGTATCTGCAGCAATGTATTTTGTAGCAAACTAGTATGGAAGTAACGGTAACGGTAGCAAAAGTAATAGTTTTGGGTTTTGTAGTGATTGTAACAGTAGCAACAGAAAAGTAAATAAGCGAAGATCAATATGTGAAAAGCTCGTAGGCATTGGATCGGTGATGGAGAATTATGCCGGATGTGGTTCATCATGTAACAGTCATAACATAGGGTGACACAGCACTAGCTCCAATTCATCAATGTAATGTAGGCATGTATTTCGAATATAGTCATGCGTGCTTATGGAAAAGAATGTGCATGACATTTTTTGTCCTACCCTCTTGTGGTAGCGGGGTCCTAACGGAAACTAAGGGATATTAAGGCCTCCTTTTAATAGAGTACCGGACCAAAGCATTAACACATAGTGAATACATGAACTCCTCAAACTACGGTCATCACCGGGAGTGGTCCCGATTATTGTCACTTCGGGGTTGCCGGATCATAAGACATAGTAGATGACTATAGACTTGCAAGACAGGATCAAGAACTTACATATATTCATGAAAACATAATAGGTTCAGATCTGAAATGATGGCACTCGGGCCCTAGTGACAAGCATTAAGCATAGCAAAGTCATAGCAACATCAATCTAAGAACATAGTGGATACTAGGGATCAAACCGTAACAAAACTAACTTGCTTGCATGATAAATCTCATCCAACCCATCACCGTCCAGCAAGCCTATGATGGAATTACTCACTCACGGTGCTGAGCATCATGAAATTGGTGATGGAGGATGGTTGATGATGACGACGGCGACGGATTCCGCTCTCCGGAGCTCCGAACGGACTCCAGATCAGCCCTCCCGAGAGGTTTTAGGGCTTGGCGGCGGCTCCGTATCGTAAAACACGATGAATCCTTCTCTCTGATTTTTTTTCTCCTCGAACACGAATATATGGAGTTGGCGTTAAGGTCGGTGGAGCACCAGGGGGCCCACGAGGCAGGGGGCGCGCCCCCACCCTCGTGGACAGGTGGTGGGCCCGCTGGCCTGGATTCTTTCGCCAATATTTTTAATATTTTCCAAAAATAAGTTCCATGGAGTTTCAGGTCATTCCGAGAACTTTTGTTTCTACACATAAATAACACCATGGCAATTCTGCTGAAAACAGCGTCAGTCCAGGTTAGTTCCGTTCAAATCATGCAAGTTAGAGTTCAAAACAAGGGCAAAAGTGTTTGGAAAAGTAGATACGACAGACAACTCCCCCAAGCTTAAACCTTTGCTTGTCCTCAAGCAATTCAGTTGATAAACGGAAAGTGATAAAGAAAAACTTTTACAAACTCTGTTTGCTCTTATTGTTGTAAATATGTAAAGCCAGCATTCAAGTTTCAGCAAAGATTATGACTAACCACATTCACAATAACTCTTAGGTCTCATGTTTACTCATATCAATGGCATAATCAACTAGCGAGCAATAATAATAAATCTTGGATGGAACACTTTCTCAAAACAATCATAATATGATATAACAACATGGTATCTCGCTAGCCCTTTCTGAGACCGCAAAACATAAATGCAGAGCACCCTTAAAGATCAAGGACTGACTAGACATTGTAATTCATGGTAAAAGAGATCCAACCATTATAATAGCATGTTGGCATGCAAGGTAAACCATTATAACTCATAGCTAATCAAGCATGGCACAAGCAACTATGATCTCTAATTGTCATTGCAAACATGTTTATTCATAATAGGCTGAATCGGGAACGATGAACTAATCATATTTACAAAAACAAGAGAGGTCGAGTTCATACCAGCTTCTCTCATCTCAATCAGTCCATCATATATCGTCATAATTGCCTTTCACTTGCACGACCGAACGATGTGAATAATAATAAGAGTGCACGTGCATTGGACTAAGCTGGAATCTGCAAGCATTCAATAAACAGGAGAAGACAAGGCAATATGGGCTCTTGGGTAATTCAACAATAATGCATATAAGAGCCACTTCAACATTTTAATTATGGTATTTTCCTATCGACCCCCAAAGAAAAGAAAAGAAATAAAACTATTTACACGGGAAAGCTCCCAACAAGCAAAAGAAGAACGGGAAATCTTTTTGGGTTTTCTTTTTAATTATTACTACAGCAAGAAAAGTAAACTAACTAAAAGCTACTACTATTTTTTTCTTAAGGTTTATCAAACACACAAGAAGAAAGCGAGAAAAAGAAAATAAACTAGCATGGATATTACAATGAAAGAGTATGAGCACCGACAACTAGCAATGAGTGTGTGAACATGAATGTAATGTCGGTGACAAATACCTTCTCCCCCAAGCTTAGGCTTTTGGCCTAAGTTGGTTTATTGCCACGGATGGCTTGGCGGATATCCATAGTTGTAGTTGGGGTCGTACTGCGAAGAGGAGGACTCCGATTGCCACTGATTGGCAATCATCTCCGGATCCCACTGGTAATTAGACTGTCGTAGAGGATCAAATTGTGGTTCCGGCTCTGGCTCTGTGGCTGACGTAGGTTTCCGGTAGGCGTGAATGGCCGCCAGCGGAACAAGATACTGGCCTGCAGATAGATCAAACAAGGAAGGAGCTGGCAAGGTAATAGTCTCAGGGTGATGTTTATCAAAGAACAATTTATATTTAAACACCCCTTCCCTATTCTTAACAATAAAATCATGCGCTAGCATACTCTTATAATCTAAATAAACAGTGGGCAGCAATTTTTCTTCTTTTTCATAGTGCCTAATAGGTATGTTATAAAATGCAGGAAGGCATGAAGCATAGACACCTCCAAAGATGGGGCCGTTTGTATGGTTCAGACTTAACCATTTGGCAATAATACCGCCCATACTATCAGAGTCATCGCAGAATAAACTGATGACCCACAAGTATAGGGGATCTATCGTAGTCCTTTCGATAAGTAAGAGTGTCGAACCCAATGAGGAGAAGAAGGAAATGATAAGCGGTTTCCAACAAGGTATTCTCTGCAAGTACTAAAATAAGTGGTAACAGATAGTTTTATGATAAGATAATTTGTAATGAGGAACAAGTAACAAAAGTAAATAAGGTGCAGCAAGGTGGCCCAATCCTTTTTGTAGCAAAGGACAATCCTGGACAAACTCTTATATGATGTAAAGCGCTCCCGAGGACACATGGGAATATCGTCAAGCTAGTTTTCATCACGTTCATATGATTTGCGTTCGGTACTTTGATAATTTGGTATGTGGGTGGACCAGTGCTTGGGTGCTGCCCTTACTTGGACAAGCATCCCACTTATGATTATCCTCTATTGCAAGCGTCCGCAAATACAACAAAAGTATTAAGGTAAACCTAACCATAGCACGAAACATATGGATCCAAATCAGCCCCTTATGAAGCAACACATAAACTAGGGTTTAAGCTTCTGTTACTCTAGCAACCTATCATCTACTTATTACTTCCCAATGCCTTCCTATAGGCCCAAATAATGGTGAAGTGTCATGTAGTCGACGTTCACATAACACCACTAGAGGAGAGACAACATACACCTCATCAAAATATCGAATGAATACCAAATTCACATGACTAATAATAGCAACACTTCTCCCATATCCTCAGGAGCAAAAGTAACTACTCACAAAGCATAGACATGTTCATAATCAGAGGGGTATTAATATGCATATAGGATCTGAACATATGATCTTCCACCAATTAAACCAACTAGCATCAACTACAAGGAGTAATTAACACTACTAGCAACCTACTACCACCAATCCTGGACTTGGAGACAAGAATTGGATACAAGAGATGAACTAGGGTTTTGAGATGAGATGGTGCTGATGAAGATGTTGATGGAGATTTTCCTCTCCTGATGAGAGGAGTGTTGGTGATGACGATGGCGATGATTTCCCCCTCCGGGAGGGAAGTTTTCCTGGCAAAACAGCTCCGCCACAGCCCTAGATTGGTTCCGCGAAGGTTCCGCCTCGTGGCGGTAGAGTTTCGTCCGAGAAGATGGCTTATGATTTTTTTCCCATCGAAAGACTCCATATAGCAGAAGATGGCCACCGGAGGGCCACCAAGGGGCCCACGAGGTAGGGGGCACGCCCCCACCCTCGTGGGAAGGGTGTGAACCCCCTGGTGAAGTTCTTGCTCTCAGTATTTTTTATATATTTGGAAAACATCTTCTGTGAAGTTTCAGGACTTTTGGAGTTGTGCAGAATAAGTCTCTAATATTTGCTCCTTTTCCAGCCCAGAATCCCAGCTGCCGGCATTCTCCCTCTTTATTTAAACATTGTAAAATAAGGGAGAATAAGCATAAGTATTGTGACATAATGTGTAATAACAGCCCATAATGCAATAAATATCGATATAAAAGCATGATGCAAAATGGACGTATCAACTCCGCCAAGCTTAGACCTCGCTTGTCCTTAAGCGAAAAGCCGAAGTCGAAAAATATGTCCACATGTTTAGAGATAGAGGTGTCGATAAAAATAAAATACGTACATGAGGGCATCATGATCATCCTCAGAACAACAACTTACATAATGCTTTGTCATATAATATCTAATGCTAGAGTAATAATTCAATCACAATATCAAGTATGAATCGTAACATTATTGAAAACTAACAAACTACAATCTCAGTCATTGAAGCAACTGCAATTTATCATAACATAGGAAAGAGTCAATGTATAAGAGCTTTTCAGCAAGTCCACACACTCAACTATCATATAATCTTTCACAATTGCTGACACTCACACAATACTTATGGGTATGGAGTTTTAATCAGACACAGAGAAAGATAGGGGCTGATAGTTTTGCCTCCTAACGTTTTACCTCAAGGGTAATGTCAACAGTAATAGTTCTTGAAAACTCACATCCAATTAGCCATATATACAAGGATCTCTCCAACATATTGTTCTTGCTAAAGGATAAAATGTAAAAAGGAAGGGTGAAGATCACCATGGCTCTTATGCAATGTAGGAGATAAAAGTAAAAGATAGGCCCTTCGCAGAGGGAAGCAGAGGTTGCCATGCGCTTTTATGGTTTGGATGCACAAAATCTTAATGCAAAAGAACATCACTTTATATTGCCACTTGTGATATGGACCTTTATTATGCAGTCTGTCGCTTTTATTACTTCCATATCACACGCTCGTATAAAGCTTATTTCCTCCATACCAATCAATCATACATATTTAGAGAGCAATTTTTACTGCTTGCACTGATGACAACTTACTTGATGGATCTTACTCAATCCATAGGTAGATATGGTGGACTCTTATGGCAAGACTGGTTTAAGGATATTTGTAAGCACAAGTAGTATCTCTACTTGGTGCAATGAATTTGGTTAGCATGAGGGGGAAAGGCAAGCTCGTCATGTTGGAAGATCCAAGACAATATAATTCATCTCAGATGTAAGAAAACATAACCCATTACGTTGTCTTCCTTGTCCAATGTCAACTCTTTAGCATGTCATATTTTAATGAGTGCTCACAATCATAAAAGATGTCCAAGATAGTATATTTATACGTGAAGACCTCTCTTTCTTTATTACTTCCTATTAATTGCAACGACGACCAAAACTGCGTTTGTCAACTCTCAACAACTTCTATTCATCATACTCTTTCTATGTGAGCTCATTACTCTCCATAAGACTCATATGGTCTCTTTGTTTCTTTTTATTTCTTTCTCTTTTCTTTTATTCATCTAAGATCATGGCAAAATAATCAAGCCCTTGACTCAACACTAATCTTTATTATATAGCTCATGGACTCGATTACATAGAAGGATAATAAAGCAAAACTCACAACTAGATCATACTAAGAACTTTTATTCTACTAGATCAAGATATTACCAAAAGGATCAAACTAAGAAAAACGGTAAAGATAAAGGTGATGATGATACGATACCGGGGCACTCCCCCAAGCATGGCAGTTGCCAGGGGAGTGCCCATACCCATGTGATTATCTCTCCTTTATTGGTGAAGAAGGTGGAGTCGTTGATAATGGATAGTCACACATCGAGCATAGGAGGCCTTCTAACTTGCGGATAATGCCCTTTAGTGCGATGGTATGCTCCTTCAATGAAATATTTTCATGTGTGAGATACTTATTTTGTATGCGAGCTAACTCGATCATCTTGAAAGCTTCGATCTCAGTTGGGGTAAGAAGATTGTGATCAAGTTGAAGGATGTCTTGTGTTGCCGGAGCTTGGTCCTCCGTGGCCTTCTTGATCCCTTCATCCTTGTTGGTCTCCATGGGTTCTTCTCTCTTAAGCTCTATCTTCATTGGCCAAGCAACATTGCCCTCATGGTTGGAGGAGGAGGGAGACGACATAGTGCCTGGCCTTGACAACCCTGACAGAAAACAGCTCGAAACAAAGATAGGAGATTTTTGCGTGATACGGGAGTCAAAACCCCCGGGAGATTATATAATGAATTTTTACCGACCAAAATACGTGTCGTGTAGAAAAACAGAGTGCGGAGAGCACACGAGGTGCCCACGAGGTAGGGGGCGCGCCCAGTAGGGTAGGGCGCGCCCTCCACCCTTGTGGAGCCCTCGTGTCCTTCCCGGACTGCTGCTTATTTTTCTATTTTTCTAAATAATCCAAAACGGAGAAATATTGCCTTAAAAACTGTTTTGGAGTCGGTTTACTTACCGTACCACATACCTATTCCTTTTCGGAGTTTGAAACGTTCCGGAAAGTGTCCCTTATGTATTTCTCCGAGGTTACGGTTTCAATAACATTGGTTTCAACATTTATGGGATTACGTGAGATATAGTGTTTGATTCTTTGACCGTTCACCACCTTCGGATTTGTGCCTTCGAAGTTGTTGATTTTTATGGCACCAGAACGGTAGACCTCCTCGATAACGTAAGGACCTTCACATTTAGAGAGAAGTTTTCCTACAAAAAATCTTAAACGATAGTTGTATAGCAATACATAATCACCTACATTAAACTCACGCTTTTGTATCCTTTTGTCATGCCATCTTTTTACTTTTTCTTTAAACAACTTGGCATTTTCGTAGGCTTGGGTTCTCCATTCATCACGTGAGCTAATATCAAATAACCTCTTCTCACCGGCAAGTTTAAAATCATAATTAAGTTCTTTAATAGCCCAATAAGCCTTGTGTTCTAGTTCGAGAGGTAAGTGACATGCTTTTCCATAGACCATTTTATACGGAGACATACCCATAGGATTTTTATATGCAGTTCTATAGGCCCATAATGCATCATCAAGTTTCTTGGACCAATTCTTTCTAGACCTATTAACAGTCTTTTGCAAAATTAATTTGAGTTCTTTATTACTCAATTCTACTTGACCACTAGACTGAGGGTGATAAGGAAATGCAATTCTATGATTAACATCATATTTAGCAAGCATTTTATGGAAGGCACCATGAATAAAATGTGAACCACCATCAGTCATTAAATATCTAGGGACTCCAAATCTTGGAAAAATAACTTCTTTAAGCATCTTAATAGAAGTGTTATGATCAGCACTACTAGTTGGAATAGCTTCTACCCACTTAGTAACGTAATCAACAACAACTAAAATATGTGTATAACCATTAGAGGAAGGAAAATGTCCCATATAGTCAAATCCCCAAACATCAAATGGTTCAATAACAAGTGAATAATTCATAGGCATTTCTTGACTTCTACTAATATTACCAATTCTTTGACATCCATCACAAGTTAAGACAAACTTACGGGCATCCTTGAAGAGAGTAGGCCAATAAAAACCAGATTGCAGTACCTTATGTGCAGTTCTAGCTCCAGCATGGTGTCCTCCATAAGCTTCGGAGTGATACTTGCGTAGGATCTGTTCCTGTTCATGCTCAGGTACACAACGTCTAATAACACCATCTACTCATTTATAAAGATGTGGGTCATCCCAAAAGTAATGCCTCAAATCATAGAAGAACTTTTTCTTTTGCTGGTATGTGAAACTAGGTGGTATAAACTTAGCAACAATGTAATTAGCATAATCAGCATACCATGGAGCAGTATGAGAAGCATTTATCACATTTAATTGCTCATCAGGAAAGCTATCATCAATAGGTAGTGGGTCATCAAGCACATTTTCTAACCTAGACAAGTTGTCTGCAACGGGGTTCTCAGCTCCTTTTCTATAAACAATATGCAAATCAAATTCTTGTAGAAAGAGAACCCATCTAATAAGTCTAGGTTTAGCATCTTTCTTTTCCATAAGATATTTAATAGCAGCATGATTAGTGTGAATAGTTACTTTAGAATTGACAATATAAGGTCTAAACTTATAACAAGAAAATACAACTACTAAGAATTCTTTTTCAGCAGTAGCATAATTTCTTTGAGCATTGTCCAGAGTTTTACTAGCATATTGAATAACATTTAGTTTCTTATCAACTCGTTGTCCTAGAATAGCACCTACAGCATAATCACTAGCATCACATATAATTTCAAAGGGTAAATTCCAATTAGGTGGCTGAACAATAGGTGGAGATATCAATGCTTTCTTAAGTATTTCAAATGCTTCTACACAGTCATCATCAAAAACAAATGGTATATCTTTTTGTAATAAATTAGTTAGAGGCCGAGAGATTTTTGAGAAGTCCTTAATGAACCTCCTATAAAAACCGGCATGACCAAGGAAACTTCTTATACCTTTGATGTCCTTGGGACATGGCATCTTTTCAATAGCACCAACCTTGGCTTTATCAACTTCAATACATCTTTGAGAAACTTTATGCCTAAGACAATACCTTTATTAACCATAAAGTGGCACTTTTCCCAATTCAAGACAAGATTAGTTTCTTCACATCTCTGCAAAACTCGATCAAGGTTGCTCAAGCAATCATCAAACAAAGATCCATAGACGGAAAAGTCGTCCATGAAAACCTCACAAATCTTTTCACAAAAGTTAGATAATATAGCCATCATGCATCTTTGAAAGGCAGCAGGTGCATTACATAAACCAAAAGGCATACGTCTATAAGCAAAAGTACCGAAAGGGCATGTAAAAGTAGTCTTTGAATGATCTTTGGCTGACACAGGTATTTGAGAGAAACCAGAATAACCATCTAGAAAGCAAAAATGTGTATGTTTGGACAATCTTTCTAGCATTTGATCGATAAAAGGTAAGGGGTAATGATCTTTTTAGTAGCCTTATTTAATTTGCAGAAATCACTTACCATCCTATAACCTGTAATAATTCTTTGAGGAATCAATTCATCTTTATCATTAGGAACAACAGTAATACCTCCCTTCTTAGGGACACAATGGACAGGGCTTACCCACTTACTATCAGCAACGGGATAAATTATACCTGCCTCAAGAAGCTTTAGTATCTCCTTTCTTACCACTTCTTTCATTTTAGGATTCAGCCGGCGTTGATGATCACAAACTGGTTTAGCATCTTCTTCCAAATTAATTTTATGTTGACATAGAGTGGGACTAATGCCCTTAAGATCATCAAGAGTATACCCAATAGTAGCACGGTGCTTCTTCAGAGTTTTCAATAATCTCTCTTCTTCATGTTCTGAAAGGTTAGCACTAATAATAACAGGATATATCTTTTTCTCATCAAGATAATCATATTTAAGAGTATCAGGTAACGGTTTAAGCTCAAACATAGGATCACCCTTTGGGGGAGGAGGATCCCCTAGGATTTCAACAGGTAAATTGTTTTTCAGAATAGGTTCCTATTTAAAGAACACTTCATCTAATTCCCTTCTTTCATTCATAAACATATCATTTTCATGGTCTAGCAAGTATTGTTCTAAAGGATCACTAGGAGGTACGGCAATAGAAGCAAGACCAATAATTTTATCCTTACTAGGTAATTCTTCTTCACGGCGTTGTCTACTAAATTTAGAAAAATTAAATTCATGAGTCATATCATCTAAACCGATAGTAACAACATCTCTCTTCCAATCTATGGTAGCATTAACAGTATTTAACAAGGGTCTACAAAATATAATGGGACAAAAGCTATCTTGTGGGGAACCAAGAATAAGAAAATCAGCAGGATATTTAGTTTTCCCACACAAGACTTCAACATCTCTAACAATTCCCATTGGTGAAATAGTATCTCTATTGGCAAGTTTAATTATGACATTAATATCTTCCATCTCAGGAGGTGCAATATCATGCATAACTTCTTTGTATAAGGAATAAGGTATTGCACTAGCACTAGCACCCATAACACATAAGTCATGATAACAATGATCTCCTATTTTAACAGAAATAATAGGCATGCGTACCACAGGTCTAGGTTTATCTTTATCATAGGGTTTAGCAATTCTAGCAGTTTCATTACAGAAATAAATAACATGCCCATCTATATTATCAGACAAGAGATCTTTAACAATATCAATATTAGATTCAACTTTAACTTGCTCAGGAGGGGTATATGTTTTAATATTGCTTTTACGAACCATAGTTGAAGCTTTGGCATGATCCTTTAGCCTAACAGGGAAAGGTGGTTTCTCAGCATAAGTAGGAACAATAGGATCATTATAAGTGATAGTCTTTTCTTCAACTTTAATAGGTGTAGCTACTTTTACTTATATGGGAGGATGATATTTAAACCACTTCTCCTTGGGGAGATCAACATAAGCAGTAAAAGATTCACAGAAAGAAGCTACTATCTCAGAGTCAAGTCCATATTTAGTGCTAAATTTACGAAAAATATCGGTAACCATAAAAGATTTAACACAGTCAAAACTAGGTGTCATACCTGACTCCTTTCCATTGTCGAGGTCCCAATCTTCATAGTTGCATTTAATTCTTTCCAATAAATCCCATTTGAATTCAATAGCCTTCATCATAAAAGAGCCCGCACAAGAAGTATCAAGCATGGTGCGATTGTTACCAGAAAGCCGAGCATAAAATTTTTGAATAATCATTTCTCTTGAGAGCTCATGATTGGGGCATGAATATAACATTGATTTAAGCCTCCTCCAATCTTGAGCGATGCTTTCTCCTTCGCGAGCCAAAAATTATATATATATATATATATATATACATATATATATATATATATATATATATATATAATTGTGATCACGATGAACAAGATGCATAGGATAAAACTTATGATGAAATTCCCATTTTAATCGTTTGTAATTCCAAGACCTCATATCATCACATAGCGTATACCATGTCGATGCATCTCCCCTCAAAGATAAGGGGAAGACCTTCTTCTTAACAACATCTCTGGGTACACCAGCAAGCTTAAATAAGGATTAGCTAGCAGTTTGTTCCATCTCCTAAAAAAGGATTAGCTAGCAGTTTTTCTATCATACCTGAAGGAACTTCAAAGCAAGCATTTTGATTTTCATATTCATTTTCAATAGGTTCAGTAGGTTGAGGAGCAACTCTTTGCTCTAGTGGTCGGGGTGAAGATACCCCGAACAAGCCCCTCAAAGGATTATTTCCATGGTAACAAGTGACAGTAAATTTCAGCACACTATATAAATTTTTCCTTATGAAATTCCACCTACCAAAGGCGCTTCACTCCCCGGCAATGGCGCCAAAAAAGAGTCTTGATGACCCACAAGTATAGGGGATCTATCGTAGTCCTTTCGATAAGTAAGAGTGTCGAACCAAACGAGGAGCAGAAGGAAATGATAAGCGGTTTCCAGCAAGGTATTCTCTGAAAGTACTGAAATAAGTGGTAACAGATAGTTTTGTGATAAGATAATTTGTAACGAGCAACAAGTAACAAAAGTAAATAAGGTGCAGCAAGGTGGCCCAATCCTTTTTTTAGCAAAGGACAAGCCTGGACAAACACTTATATGATGTAAAGCGCTCCCAAGGACACATGGGAATATCCTCAAGCTAGTTTTCATCACGTTCATATGATTCGCGTTCGGTACTTTGATAATTTGGTATGTGGGTGGACCGGTGCTTGGGTGCTGCCCTTACTTGGACAAGCATCCCACTTATGATTAACCTCTATTGCAAGCGTCCGCAAATACAACAAAAGTATTAAGGTAAACCTAACCATAGCATGAAACATGTGGATCCAAATCAGCTCCTTACGAAGCAACACATAAACTAGGGTTTAAGCTTCTATCACTCTAGCAACCCATCATCTACTTATTACTTCCCAATGCCTTCCTCTAAGCCCAAATAATGGTGAAGTGTCATGTAGTCGACGTTCACATAACACCACTAGAGGAGAGACAACATACGTCTCATCAAAATATCGAACGAATACCAAATTCACATGACTACTAATAGCAACACTTCTCCCATGTCCTCAGGAACAAAAGTAACTACTCACAAAGCATAGACATGTTCATAATCAGAGGGGTATTAATATGCATATAGGATCTGAACATATTATCTTCCACCAATTAAACCAACTAGCATCAACTACAAGGAGTAATTAACACTACTAGCAACCTACTAGCACCAATCCTGGACTTGGAGACAAGAATTGGATACAAGAGATGAACTAGGGTTTTGAGATGAGATGGTGCTGATGAAGATGTTGATGGAGATTTTCCTCTCTTGATGAGAGGAGCGTTGGTGATGACGATGGCGATGATTTCCCCCTCCGGGAGGGAAGTTTTCCTGGCAAAACAGCTCCGCCAGAGCCCTAGATTGGTTCCGCCAAGGTTCCGCCTCATGGCGGTGGAGTTTCGTCCGAGAAGATGGCTTATGCTTTTTTCCCATCGAAAGACTCCATATAGCAGAAGATGGCCACCAGAGGGCCACCAGGGGGCCCACGAGGTAGGGGCGCGCCCTGGGGGGTAGGGCGCACCCCCCACCCTCGTGGGAAGGGTGTGGCCCCCCTGGTGAAGTTCTTGGTCTCAGTATATTTTATATATTTGGAAAACATCTTCCGTGAAGTTTCATGACTTTTGGATTTGTGCAGAATAGGTATCTAATATTTGCTCCTTTTCCAGCCCAGAATCCCAACTGCCGGCATTCTCCCTCTTTATGTAAACCTTGTAAAATAAGAGAGAATAGGCATAAGTATTGTGACATAATGTGTAATAACAGCCCATAATGCAATAAATATCGATATAAAAGCATGATACAAAATGGACGTATCATAAACCATGAAACAAAATAATAATATCAGGTACACTAAGGTTTCCACAGTTTCTGCAACCAATTAAGAAATGACTAGCAAATATTGCAAAGTAGCATAAAACAGGAAAATGTATGATAGTGATTCTTGCATCGGAAACCTTCCTAGTTTTCCCGACAGTAATAGGATCAATAAACCCGTCCACATCTTTACGATGTGGT
Organism: Triticum dicoccoides; assembly: GCF_002162155.2. Classification (NCBI taxonomy): domain Eukaryota; kingdom Viridiplantae; phylum Streptophyta; class Magnoliopsida; order Poales; family Poaceae; genus Triticum; species Triticum dicoccoides. The sequence continues at coordinate 42,883,981 of NC_041382.1, forward strand.
TCCTCTAAACTACCCTCGAAAGGTATTTTGCAAACCCTGCAAAATTCATCTGGTGGCATCTTCTTAACCACATCATATAAATGAAACTCTACTGAAGGAGGTCATTCCTTAGGATAATAGTAGAAGTTTTGCACAAAAGTATTGGTGAGTAAGCGATACCATTCGCGTTGGTCGCGGAGGAAGTCGGATAGGCCTGCATTCTCAGCCAATTCATAAAAATCATCATAAATCCCAGCTGCTCTCAAGAAATCATCAGAAGGCCATTCACACGGCCGAACCTCCGTGGTGCGAGGCAGATTATATTTGGGCCTCTCTACTTCTTCACTTTGCTTTTCCTTCGAGCTTAGGCTCGATGAGCCCCTCAAAAATCTCTTCATCATTTTCTGAAAAATTCTGAAATTTTAGTAACTTCAAATAAAAGTGAATCAAGATCAACAAAATTGGTAGCAACTACTCCTACAAGTGCCTAGGGCCTATATCATGCATTAGAACTACTTGGAACCATATAAATTTGACATGCAAGCTCAACAACATGGTCACCTAGGCAGCACAAATTTGCAATGAATAAAGCACTAGAACAAAACTAATTGGACCAATGGAGGAGTCACATACCAAGGAACAATCCCCCAAAGCAGTTTTGTGAGAGGTGCTTTGAGCAAGGAGATCGAAAATTGCAGCAAAATGAGCTAGAACTCGTGCTCGAGCTGGATGGTGATTTTTTTGGGAGAAAGAAGAAGTGTGTGGGTGCAGGAATAAGTGGAGGGGAGCCACCATGGGCCCACGAGGCAGGGGGTGCGCCCTGTAGTGGTGGGCGCGCCCTGGACCCTCGTGGCCAGGTGCTTGCTCCCCCTGCTGTGTTTTCAGTGCCAGATATTCCCAAATATTCCAGAAAAAATCATATTAAATTGGGAGGGCATTTGGAGAACTTTTATTTTTGGGGTATTTTTATATTGAACGGATAATTCAGAAAACAGACAGAAAACTACTATTTTTAGTTTATTTCGACTAAATAACAGAAAGTAGAGAGAGAGTACAGAAGGATGTGCTTCTAATTTCATCCATCTCATGCTCATCAAAAGGAATCCACTAACAAGGTTGATCAAGTCTTGTTAACAAACTCATTCCGAATAACATGGAACCGGAGAAGTTTCGAATAACACTATGTTACCTCAACGGGGATATGCACATCCCCAATAATAAGAATATCATGTTTCTTCTTGACAGTAGGAAGAGGAAATTCAAAACCTCCAAAAATAATCGATGAAATTTTTCCAATAGAATTGATACTGTGGGCTTGAGGTTGTTTCCTCGAAAAGTGTACCGTATGCTCATTACCATTAACATGAAAAGTGACATTGCATTTGTTGCAATCAATAACAGCCCTTGCAGTATTAAAAAAGTGTCTTCCAAGAATAATAGACATACTATCGTCCTCGGGAATATCAAGAATAACAAAGTCCGTTAAAATAGTAATGTTTGCAACCACAACAGGCACATTCTCACAAATACCGACAGGTATAGTAGTTGATTTATCATCCATTTGCAAAGATATTTTAGTCGGTGTCAACTTATTCAAATCGATTCTACGATATAAAGAGAGAGGCATAACACTAACACCGGCTGCAAGATCACATAAAGCAGTTTTAACATAATTTGTTTTAATGCAGCATGGTATAGTGGGTACTCCTGGATCTCCTAGTTTCTTAGGTATTCCACCCTTAAAAGTTTAATTAGCAAGCATGGTGTAAATCTCAGCTTCCGATGTCTTTCTTTTATTAGTAACAATTTCTTTCATATACTTAGCGTAAAGATTCATTTTGAGCATATCAGTTAATCGCATACGCAAAAAGATAGGTCTAATCATTTCAGCAAAGCGCTCAAAATCCTCATCATCCTATTTCTTGGATGGTTTTGGAGGAAAAGGCATGGGTTTCTGAACCCATGGTTCTCTTTCTTTACCGTGCTTTCTAGCAACAAAGTCCCTCTTATCATAACGTTGATTCTTTGATTGTGGGTTATCAAGATCAACAGCTGGTTCAATTTCTTCATCATTATCATTGCTAGGTTGAGCATCATTATGAACATCATTATTAATATTATTACTAGGTTCATGTTCATTACCAGATTGTGTTTCAGCATCAGAAATAGAAATATCATTCGGATTCTCAGGTGTTTCAGCAATAGGTTTACTAGAAGCATGCAAAGTCCTATCATTTTTCTTTTTTCTTCTTTGTAGAAGGACTAGGTGCGTCAACATTATTCCTCTGAGATCTTGCTCAATTCTCTTAGGATGGCCTTCAGGATACAAAGGTTCCTGAGTCATTTTTCCAGTTCTAGTAGCCACTCTAACAGCATAGTCATTATTCTTATTATTCAATTCATTGAGCAAATCTTTCTGAGCTTTAACTACTTGTTCTACTTGAGTGGTAACCATAGAAGCATGTTTACTAATGAGTTTCAGTTCACCTTTAACTCTAGACACATACTCACCGAAGTGTTCAAGCGTATCGGAATTGTATTTCCATTGTCTACCAGTATAAGCATTGAAGTTTTCTTGTTTAACAATAAAATTGTCAAACTCATCTAAGCATTGTCTAACACACTTATAACAAGGAATATCACCTTCATCAAATCTATAGAGAGAATTTACCTTTACTACCTGTGTTGGGTTATCAAGACCATGTGTTTCTTCAATAGGTAATGGATTAGGATCATATATTTCTTCAATAGGCGGTAAATTAAGACCATGTATTTCTACAATAGGAGGTAAATTTTTAACATCTTTAGCTTAATACCTTTTTCTTTCATAGATTTCTTTGCCTCTTGCATATCTTCATGACTGAGAAATAGAACACCCCTTTTCTTCGGAGTTGGCTTAGGAGTTGGTTCAGGAAGTGTCCAATTAGTTTCATTAGTCAACATATTATTCAATAGAATTTCAGCTTCATCTGGTGTTCTTTCCCTGAAAACAGAACCAGCACAACTATCCAGGTTGTCTCTGGAAGCATCGGTTAGTCCATTATAAAAGATATCAAGTATTTCATTTTTCTTGAGAGGATGATCACGCAAACCATTAAGTAATTGGAGAAGCCTCCCCCAAGCTTGTGGGAGACTCTCTTCTTCAATTTGCACAAAATTATATATATCCCTTAAAGCAGCTTGTTTCTTATGGGCAGGGAAATATTTAGCAGAGAAGTAATAAATATTATCCTGGGGACTACGCACACAACCAAGATCAAGAGAATTAAACCATATCTTAGTATCACCCTTTAATGAGAACGGAAATATTTTAAGGATATAAAAGTAGCGAGTTCTTTCATCATTAGTGAACAGGGTGGCTATATCATTTAATTTAGTAAGATGTGCCACTATAGTTTCAGATTCATAGCCATAAAAAGGATCGGACTCAACAAAGGTAATTATATCAGGATCGATAGAGAATTCATAATCCTTATCAGTAACAAAGATAGGTGAAGTAGGATAAGCAGGATCATATTTCATTCTAGCATTCAGAGTTTTTTGTTTAAGCTTAGCTAATAATTTCTTAAGATTACTTCTATCATTGCAAGCAAGAAAGTCTCTTTTTGTTTCTTCATCCATAACATAGCCCTCATGCACAACAGGCAATTCATATTTATTATGGGGAGAGTCTTCATCATCACTATCATCAATATTATCAGTTTCAATAATTTCATTCTCTCTAGACCTAGCAAGTTGTTCATCAGGAAATTCACCAAGTCACAGTAGTATCAAGCATAGAAGTAGTTTCATCATAAGTATCATGCATAGTAGAAGTGGCATCATCAATAACATGCCACATATCAGAATTAATAGCAAAAGCAGGTCTAGGTGTCGCAAGCTTACTTAAAACAGAAGGTGAATCAAGTGCAGAGCTAGATGGCAGTTCCTTACCTCCCCTTGTAGTTGAGGGATAAATTTTTGTTTTCTCATCTTACAAGTTCTTCATAGTGACCAGCAGATATAAATCCCAAGTGACTCAAAGAATATAGCTATGCTCCCTGGCAATGACGCCAGAAAATAGTCTTGATAACTCACAGGTATAGGGGATCACAACAGTTTTCGAGGGTAGACTATTCAACGCAAATTTATTGATTCGACACAAGGGGAGCCAAAGAATATTCTCAAGTATTAGTAGTTGAGTTGTCAATTCAACCACACCTGGATAACTTAGTATCTGTAGCAAAGTATTTAGTAGCAAAGTAGTATGGAAGTAACGGTAACGGTAGCAAAAGTAATATTTTTGGGTTTTGTAGTGATTGTAATAGTAGCAATGGAAAAGTAAATAAGCGAAGAACAATATGTGAAAAGCTCGTAGGTATTGGATCGGTGACGGAGAATTATGCCGGATGCGGTTCATCATGTAACAGTCATAACATAGGGTGACACGGAACTAGCTTCAATTCATCAATGTAATGTAGGCATGTATTCTGAATATAGCCATACGTGCTTATGGCAAAGAACTTGCATGACATCTTTTGTCCTACCCTCCCGTGGCAGCGGGGTCCTAATGGAAACTAAGGGATGTTAAGCCCTCCTTTTAATAGAGTACCGGACCAAAGCATTAACACATAGTGAATACATGAACTCCTCAAACTACGGTCATCACCGGGAGTGGTCCTGATTATTGTCACTTCGGGGTTGCTGGATCATAAACACATAGTAGGTGACTATAGACTTGCAAGATAGGATCAAGAACTTACATATATTCATGAAAACATAATAGGTTCAGATCTGAAATCACGGCACTCGGGCCCTAGTGACAAGCATTAAGCATAGCAAAGTCATAGCAACATCAATCTCAGAACATAGTGGATACTAGGGATCAAACCCTAACAAAAATAACTCTATACATGATAAATCTCATCCAACCCATCACCGTCCAGCAAGCCTATGATGGAATTACTCACTCACGGTGGTGAGCACCATGAAATTGGTGATGGAGGATGGTTGATGATGACGACGGTGACGGATTCCCCTCTCCGGAGCACCGAACGGACTCCAGATTAGCCCTCCTGAGAGGTTTTAGGGCTTGGCGGCAGCTCCATATCGTAAAACTCAATGAATCCTTCTCTCTGATTTTTTACTCCCAAACATGAATATATGGAGTTGGAGTTGAGGTTGGTGGAGCACCAGGGGGCCCACAAGGCAGGGGGCGCGCCCAGGGGGGTAGGCGCGCCCCCCACCCTCGTGGACAGGTGGTGGGCCCCTGGCCTTGATTCTTTCGCCAATATTTTTAATATTTTCCAAAAATAAGTTCCATGGAGTTTCAGGTCATTCCGAGAACTTTTGTTTCTGCACATAAATAACACCATGGCAATTCTGCTAAAAACAGCATCAGTCCGGGTTGGTTCCATTCAAATCATGCAAGTTAGAGTCCAAAACAAGGGAAAAAGTGTTTGGAAAAGTAGATATGACAGAGACGTATCATGCCTCTCTTGGCAATACTAGATCGGGAGACCTTTTTGGCAACAACTCTTTCCTTCCCGGAGTCATTGTACTCCGTTCTAACAACCTTCTTCTAGTAAGTGAATTCCTGTGGATGGAACTCATCATATTCCTCATCTGAGTTTCTCTTCTTTCCGGCCCTTGTAGCAGCCTTGGGCAACCCCTGAGATCTGGGGGTCCCTGGGTCCTCGAAACTCTTCCCAAGACTAGTGCCTACATCATGATCAACACTCACTTCCTCAGACCTGTTCTATCTGTCATCAGATGCTGACATCCTGACCATTGATCCTGTGAATTAGAGGGACACTACTAGGAAAACCATAACACAGAACTTTAGCAGTAGCGCTTGTTAAAAAAGCATGCTAGTCCTAACTAGCAGTAGCGCGTTGGCGAAAACCGTGCTACAGATATATTTGTAGCAGTAGCGCGTCTGAAGATAAAGGCGCTACTACTAAAATTCCCACTGGTAAGCCGATAGGTTACACATAGAGTAGTGATCTAATAGAAACAGCGCTACCGCTACTTGTTTTGTAGCAGCGCGTTTACGTAGAAAGGCGCTACTACTAACTAAAACAAAATTAAATGGAAAGCAAATAGAAAAGTAAATGAAAATGAAAGAAAAGAAGATGGAGAAAGAAAAATATAAAATGTAAAGAAAAATAAATGAAAAAGGGAAAAAATAAAGAAAGGAATAGTAGTAGCGCATGTTCGGAAACGCGCTATAGCTAACTTAGCAGTAGCGCACTTCCTGGAATGCGCTACTGCTACTTTCGACTTAACCACGCAGTTCGTTCTTCCCCACGGCCACTTCCGCCAAATCCCAACTCCTTCCTGTCGTCGCCATCATCGCCATGCATTGCCGCCCTCCGCCGCGCGCTCTCCCTTCGCTCTCTGCACACCCTTGACACCGCCCCTGACCCCTAATTCGACGCCGCCCCGACCTCGACGCCGCCCTCCGCCGCGCGCCCGAGCCCCGACCCCGACCTAGACGCCGCCTGCCCCTCCCTCGCCGCAAGCACCCGAGGTGAGCACGCCTCCTCCTCTACCTCTACCTAGTGTTCTTCAAATTTCAGAGTGCATCAAATTAGTTAGGGTTCATCAAATTAGATGGTAATTAGGGTAGTAGTTCCTAGGTACTAATTAGTTAGTAAGAACTAGGGCAATAGTGTTTAATAGAATTTGTAAGAAATTTAATAGAACTAGTTGAACTTGTTTTTTAGCAAGAACTAGTTGAATTAATAGAACAAGTGTATTTTTAGTAAGAAAATTAATATAACTAGTTGAACTAGTTTATTTTTAGTAAGAACTAGTTTATTTTTATTTATAGTAAGTTTATTTTTAGTAAGAACTAGTTGAATTAATAAAACTAGTTGAACATGTCACATTTTTTGTTATTTTTTAGTTAAATCAATTAGTCCCGCATCGACGTCGACGATGCCTATCCCGCATCCTCGTCCTCGACTCGGCAGAGGACACCTGCTTGACCAGACGGGCCATGTCCGGGACTGGTCTCCGCCAGGCTGGTACTAGGAGGCGCTACCTACCGAGGGCGCAGCTTGGTGAGGAGCCAGCTCGTCGTTGACCCAAACCTTCTTTGGTGGCGGTCGCATGGGCCAGCGATGGTCCAGAGGCTTCAGGACCCCGCGGAGGTGGTACGTCACCGTGTCAGCGAGGAGGACGCACACGTCCGTCGCAACCTGGTTGCGTTGGAGCACACGTTCTCCAATACCTAGCAGGCTCTCTAGGGATCACACTGGAGCTATGATCCTATGATGGTTCCTTCTCTTTGGTGTCCACCGCCCGTGCCGATACCCATCATTCGCTAGTGTTTTAGTTGTATTAGTGATGTTATATGTATGATACTATTCGGGTTGTATTAGTGATAATATTCGACGATGTACGGACGCAAGAGATGATTTACTTTTGCTTATTGAATGCATGCTAATTAGAATACTTATTTATTTTATGATTTGGTTTTGCTTATTGAATGCATGATAATAAGATATGTTAAAATGTTTTTTCTCATATTTTCAACCATTGAAATGCAATGACCATCAAGTTTGAATGCTCATATGACGTAGATAATAAAAACATGTATATCTTGTGTTGCTCAAATAGGATATGTGCTTTCCCAAGTGGCCGGTCATGTTTGCAGCTTACACCTCCGAGTGGCCTATGTTTTGCCGGAGTGTTGATTCATTTCCGTTCAGGCAAATTTTAGGCGCTCGATATGTCATATTTTAGCAAAGGTCATGCCGGATTTTCCATGAATTTTGGCATGACTTGTGCTAGAATATGTAGGAAATATCGAGTGCCCCGGATTTGTGTGTTGAGTATCCTGGTAGTTTCCTTCGATCAATTTTCAATTAATGTTTCAACTATGAACATAGGAAATGTCTGACGACGAAAAGGATTTCGGTATTTGCGAATACTGCGAAGACGAGCGTGATAATCCCCAAGTGCAGGGAATCATCATAGCAATTACCAACGGTAGAAGTGATAAGTATGGAGTGTCGAACCCACACGGAGCTAAAGGTAAGATCAATATTCTCTCAAGTCCTATCTGCCACTGATACGACTCTACGTACACCGAACGTTTGCTTCCAACTAGAAACGAGAAATAAAACTACATTATGGGTATGAAGAGGATAACGTTGCATGATATTGGAGAGCTAAAACATAAAAGTAGGTGTTGTTATCGTAAAGTTAGAATATATTTCTAAATATTATAAATAGCGAGTGTGCAACAATGATGGATCGGTGTGCGGAATTGTCCTAGGCAATCGTTAACAAGACAGGTAATCACTATTGCAATTTCATATGAGGGAGAGGCATAAGCTAACATACTTTCTCTTCTTGGATCATGTTCACTTATGATTGGAACTCTAGCAAGCATCCACAACTACTAAAGATCATTAAGGTAAAAGCCAACAATAGCATTAAAGTATCAAGTCCTCTTTATTTCCATACGCCATGTCCCACTTATCCGTGTTTGTGTTTCAGTCACTCACGCAACACAGACAATAAGTAAACCATGGACATATTGCAGCACCCTACAGCGCGAATCCGTCGCGCATGTGCGACACAGACGACACCATAGGACAACACCAAAATAAAACATACAACTCATACCAATCTAGATCATAAATCAACCTAAAGACAAAGGATATGTACTCAAAACATCATAGGATGGCAACACATCATTGGATCATAATATGTGGCATAAAGCACCATGTTCAAGTAGGGATTACAGCGGGGGTGCGGGAGAGTGGACTGCGTAAAAGAGATGAGGATGGTGATGATGATGGTGATGTTGATGAAGACGATCATCACGCGATGATTCCCCTCCCGACGGCACTACGGCGTCACCGGGAGAGAGGAGGAGAGGTTCTCCCCCTTGTGCTTCCTCCTCCATGGCCTCCCCCCTATATGGGGAGAGGTTCTCCCTCTGGTCCTTAGCCTTCATGGCGATGATGGCCCCTCCGGGATCCTCCTCCATGGCCTCTAGTGATGATGGCCCCCTCCAGCAGGTTGCCAGAGAGGGCCTAGATTGATTTCTCGTGGCTACAGAGGCTTTATTGAGGATATAACCACTAAGGGTAAACCGCCCAGGAGGGGCCGGTTCACCTTCAGTTATACTGAAGCCCAAGGAAACCCAGAAGATGGCACTTTATGGATGAAGCTTAGAGTCCCCGAGCCCGCAGGCTATTTAGGGCCCATGATAGTAAACCGCCATGATTGTATAAACTTGCATTGTAAGATAAGAAAGAAGAGACCGAGGCGGACACTTGTATAAGCCAGCCTCGGGACTCTATAGACCGGCCGGGATCCTCCTGAATATATAAAGGGGTGACCCGGCGGCGATTCAGAGAGAGAAAACGACTCGAAGCCAGACAAAGCTGATTCGCTCCCTGGCCTTCGAAACCCCAGCAATACCAATCACAACTAGACGTAGGCTTTTACCTTCATCGAAGGGGCCGAACTAGTATAAAACTCTCGTGTCCCTTTGTCCGGTTTAACCCCTTCAAGCTAACCCGTAGTGATGGCTCCATGACTAAGTCCTTCCATGAGGACATCTGCCGTGACAATTCCACGATAGTTGGCGCCCACCGTGGGGCTATCACACGATGGTTTCGAGTTCTTGAAGGGAAACTTCGATGGACTGAGAGGATACGCTGTGGGCCGGATGACGAAGAGTCGCCACGACAAGCTCTACATCGACAACACAGGATGGGGTCCCGAGGCTAATTCAATCGAATACGGGTACCGGGTCCCCTTTGATGGGATTCATGTCTTCATCGGCAAGATCGGCGAACCGGCCCCCGAGCCGGACACCTGCACCGACATCATCGAGATGTCTCGGCATGCAAGTTCTTCACCGGTTTAGCCTGAGGCCAGGCATGTTTTCGTGGGTGTCGTCCACGGTTCGGGTTATGAGGAGGAACCGATCTCCGATGGAGAAACCGTAGTCCGCAGTGACGACGAGTCTTCCGGAGAAACCGAAACGCCTTACCAATTGTACGACGGCCGGATTGAGGGAGGATCCGAGGGCAACAGTATTCCGGATTCCCTCGGTCTGCCAAACCGGGCCACTGTCTTCATAGCCAGCACACGACCAGCGCCTCATTCATCTACCGCCGCAGCCGTACTCTCCCGTTCAACGACGGCCATGCCAGTAGGTGCAGGAAGCTCGGCGCCGCCTCCGGCCCAAGTCTTGTCTGATTTGTTTGATGATCTAGCGGCACTAATGTCTGCGGAGGTAGATGCAGCAGCCAGGGATCAGCACAATGCGGATATTCTAAAAGTGAAAGATCAGATAGCCTAGGCTAAAGCGGACCTTGCGGCAGAGAATGCCAGGATGGCCATAGAGCGGGCCGAGTTGGAAGCACAGGCTTACCGGATTAGGCTAGATCAGAATGCTTCAGAAGAGGTTATGAGAAGAAGGTACCGATCACGTCTCCCGTTGGTTTATGAACCGCAAACTCTTTTCAACACGCCAGGTGCAGGAGCTGGTAACCAACTCGCGCCGAACCGAGCGGGGGCGCCGGAAGAAGGAGCGCCGGCTTAGCCACGCGCAACAAACCTGCCTCGCCAGAACAACGTTGTATCATCAAGGCCGCCCAGGCATTATTCCAACCTGTTGGATAATATTGTGGCCGCCGCTTCACACCTGGCGGCTCTCCCAACCAACGGCGAATCACCAGTTGCAGTGGAAGCGCGTCGGGCCAGGGATCTCCTTCAGACAGCACTGAATCAACAGCAAGCGTATTCACATAGCCGTGAGAGGATTCATTCCACTCCCTGTCCAAGCCGGAGTTATAGAAAACACGTGGAAGACGAACCGGCCATATCCAGTAGCGCACGCCACCGAAATTCGCCGCGGGAGAACAACCCGGCGAGGGGAGGTGCTAATGCGCAAGATGTTGTGGACCACGGCCACGCACGACGGGGGGCCGAGCTGACAGCTCGACACAAAGCACGACATCATACTCCGGTTCACCCCACTGCCTCCATGGAGCCAGGGGTAATGTTCAGTTCCCTAGGAGTACCATGTTTAACTCCCGCACTGCGTAATGTGCGATTGCCCAAGGATTTCAAGGGACCTGGTAAGGTACCAAATTACACCGCCGAGTTGCAGCCAGAGGCGTGGGTGGAGAGCTATGAGATGGCAATGGAGATGTTAGATCTGGATGAGGCGGTTTGTGCTAAATATTTCACCATGATGCTGGAAGGAACGGCTTGCACTTGGTTGAAGAGCTTGCCAACCAACTCTATCGACTCATGCATGGGCCGAATTAAAGCGCCGGTTTATCCAGAACTTCAAGGATACGTGCAAGCAGCCGATGTCAATTGTGGATCTGGCCGCTTGTGTCCAAGAGGAAGGGGAGTCCACGACCCATTGGGTTAAACGAGTCTCGACGATTTTGCATTCGTCAGATCGTATTAATGCAGATACCGCGGTATTAACGTTGGAGGGCAATTGTCGTTTCAAGCCGTTGAAACAGAAGTTGGGAAGGCTCAAACGTCATTGCAACGACATGTCAACACTCATGGCCGCTTTAGTTAAATATGCCGATTCAGATAATACCAAGGATCCGGATTAAGAGGAGGACAAATCGGAGAAGGGAAAGAAGAACGGCGGTGCAAAAGGGCAGCACCACAACCAAGGGGGCCATGGGAATAATAGCAAGCGTAAAGCAGATAATTCAGATTTGGTGGCTAACACAAATATGCAGCGTCGCAAAGGTAAACCGCCCTAGCGGGGCATGAATCTGGAGCGTTTGTTAAACCAGCCCTGCCTGAAGCATGGAACCAAGGAGGCCCCTGCCACACATCTTTGGAAAGATTGTCACATAATGAGGGAGTTAAAAAATTCTGATTTATACCGGTATGATCAGGATCCACCGGGCGGTTCAGGCCCAGGTTTCCATGGGGGCGGCGGTTCAAGCTCTGGATTTCAAAACAACCAGGGCCATCAGAATAACCATGGTAATAACCAGCAGAATAACCAAGGGAATCAGCAACAGTCAGGTTACCAGAGTCACCCCAAACAGTTGAACAGTGGACAGTATCATGTGTTCACTACTAGCTTGTGCAAGCGAGATCAAAAACTTCACAAGAGGGCAGTCAATACTGTTGAACCGGCCGTACCACATTATCTACGATGGTCGGAGCAACCCATTGTATGGAGCAGAGAGGATCAACCACCCCGGGTTGACAATCCGGGTCAACTAGCTTTGGTGGTAGCCCCTTAGGTAGGGGGCTATAAGTTTACTAAGGTTCTGATGGATGGAGGGAGCAGCATCAACATCCTGTATTATGAGACTTTCCATCGCATGGGGTTGACAGATAAGAATCTTAAACCATCAAACACTGTTTTTCATGGTGTAGTACCAGGTAAATCGGCATACCCTGTGGGGACGATTGCTTTGGAAGTTGTGTTTGGAGATGAGCTTGATTCCAGGTCTGAGAGGTTAACCTTTGAGGTGGTGAAAATCCAGAGTCCGTATCACGCGCTATTTGGACGGCCGGCTTACGCGAAGTTCATGGCGAGACCCTGTTATGTTTATCTATAGCTCAAAATGTCGGGTTATAAGGGGACGATCACAGTACATGGGAGTCGAAAGATTGCCTTGGATTGCGAGGAAGGTGAAGCGGCCTATGCTGAATCGGTTTGTGCAACAGAGGAGCTGAAATTCTATAAAGACAATGTTGATCCGGCGGACATGACCCCTCTGAAGAAGCCTACGACGGAGCATGACTCGGACCTCACGTTCAAACCGGCTAATGAGACTAAACTCGTTGACTTTGTCCCTGGTGATTCATCCAAGCAGTTTAGTATCAATACAAATCTGGATCCGAAATAGGAAAGCGCGCTCATCGAGTTCATTTGTGAAAACCGGGACATCTTTGCATGGAAACCTTCTGCCATGCCAGGTGTACCGAGGGAACTCGCTGAGCATACGCTAAATATTGATCCTAAGTTTAAACCGCTTTAACGAAGAAAGACGCAAGGCCATCGGTGAAGAGGTAGCCTGGCTGCTGGCAGCTGGGTTTATCGTCAAAGTGTTTCATCCCGAATGGTTGGCTAATCCGGTGCTTGTTCTTAAGAAAAATGGCACTTGGCGTATGTGTGTGGACTACACTAATTTGAACAAAGCTTGCCCGGCAGATCCTTTCGCTCTCCCACGTATTGATCAGATCATTGATGCAACGGCGGGTTGTGAGCGCCTGAGTTTTCTGGATGCTTATTCAGGTTATCATCAGATTAAGATGGCAGTTAAGGACCAGGAGAAAACAACCTTCATCACTCCCTTTGGAGCCTTCTGCTATGTTTCTATGCCCTTTGGGCTCAAGAGTGGCCAAGCAACCTACCAGCGTTGTGTGCAGAATTGTCTTAACAACCAGATCGGGCGTAATGTTCATGCCTATGTGGATGATATCATGGTGAAATCCAGGAAGCAGGAAACCCTGATAAATGATCTCAAGGAGACGTTCGACAATCTCCGGGTTTCAAGATGATGCTCAACCCGGACAAATGCGTTTTTAGTGCTCCGGCAGGCAAACTTTTGGGTTTTCTTGTGTCTAACCGGGGTATTGAGGAAAATCCAGAGAAGATCAAAGCAATCACATCCTTGGCTAAACTGGCATGTATCAATGATGTTCATCGTCTGGCGGGCCGGATTGCAGCCCTTAGCCGATTTATCAGCCGTTTGGGAGAGAAGGCGATTCCCCTGTATTAGATGTTGAAGAAAACAGATAAATTCGTCTGGAGTGACGCCGCTGATGCGGCATTCGAGGAGTTGAAGCGGCAGTTAGCTGAACCGCCAGTCCTCGCTACTCCAATTGATAATGAACCTCTACTGTTGTATGTGGCTGCCAATGCGCGAGCGGTTAGTGTGGCGATTGTGGTTGAGCGTAAGGAGGCTGGGAAAGAATATCCGGTTCAACGACCAGTTTATTATATCAGTGAAGTATTGATCGAATCAAAGCAAAGATACCCGCATTGGCAGAAGCTAGTATATGGAGTTTTCATGGCAAGTAGGAAACTCAAGCAATATTTTCAAGGTCGTCCTATCACAGTGGTCAGTTCTGCTCCCTTGGGCGATATAATCCAGAATAGAGAGGCAACTGGCCGGGTTGCGAAGTGGGCGATCGAGCTCGGTCCCCATAGTTTGAAGTATACACCCCGAACAGCCATTAAATCTCAGGCGCTTGTGGACTTCATCAATGATTGGACCGAGTTACAGGCACCAGAAGACAAACTGGATAATAGATACTGGACCATTCATTTTGATGGATCCACGCAGCTGGAAGGCTCGGGGGCTGGAGTTGTCCTCACTTCCATAAGATTTGTTATGTTCTCCGCTTAATGTTTCCTTGTACTAACAATGCAGTGGAGTATGAGGCCTTGCTCCACGGTCTTCGTGTAGCTAAGGAAATGAACTTAAGCCGGGTTCGATGCTTTCGAGATTCTGATCTGGTGGCTTAGCAAGTTTCTGGTACTTGGGATTCTAAAGACCCGCTCATGGCGGCTTATAGGCGCGAGGTGGATATTGTAGCAGGTCACTTTAAGGGTTATCAGGTGGAGCACATCGACCGGTGCAAGAATGAAGCAGCAGATGCTCTAAGCCGACTGGGATCGCAGCGTAAACCGGTACCACATAATACCTTTCTAGATATCTTGCATAACCCGCCTGTAAAGTTGCCTACAGAGGAGGATTTAGCTGTTCCTGATCCGGAGGCCCAGTTGGTAGCCGTTTTACAAACAACTCCGGACTAGACGTTTCCATATTTGGCGTATCTGAACCGGGGTGAATTACCAGAAGACGAACTTTTCGCGAGGCAGATAGTCCGGCGGTCCAAGTCTATGGTTGTTCACAATGGCGAGTTGCACCGTTCTAGCGTTTCAGGCGTATTCCAACGATGTGTTTCTCCTGAAGAAGGACTAGAGATTCTACGGGAAATCCATGAAGGGGATTGCGGTCACCATGCACTACAAGAAATATGTCAACTTATGACCTTCTGTTAGTGACCCTCGAAGAATTGGTCATAAATTTATGACCATTTTAGACCAATTGGTCAAAATCTGTTCAGGGGGCTCCAAACCCTAAACCATTGCGACCATTTTGGTCAGAAAGGTCATAATTTCCTTACATGAAATGGTCACAAAGCAAACAATGCTAGTCCGATGCCTTATTTCTAGTTGTTAATGACCAATATAGATGGTCATAGCCTTGTAGATTGTGGTGGGTTGTGGTCACTAGGCGCCATCTCATCAGTTTTGCCTATGTGTCATGTCCATGTGGCAGTTTTTGCCCTCGGTTGTGAAGCAACCTATATTTCTATCATTCCCGAAATTCCCAAAAAAATCTCATAAATTCTTTGGGCATATCTTCATCAAATATGTAAAAATCCTTCCTTGCCTAGTTCAAAACTAATTCAACAATATTCATTTTCCTATTCTGTTCACAACAACACTTTATGAAGGAAGTGCTATTTATATATTCTTGATTGCCCTTGGAATTTTTTGGCACTCTTTCCTATCCAAATCATTATCGCATGACAAAATTCAGCTCCATTTTCCTAGCAAATCTTCCTCGTCAAATTTCCAAAGTTTTTGTCCACCTAGAAGCATTGTGAAGGAAGTTCCTTTTTTATATCTCTAAATGACATGAAATTTATACAGTTCCTTCATATGCCCAAATTATCACCCTCCTCCAAATTGCAGCTCAGTCAAATCATCTATGTGAGCCCAGGTTCAATTTATATTTTATGGCCAAATTGGCACGTTGCAAAGCAAGTGTTATATAGACCCCTCCTATTATCCTCAAACTTTTCGGGCACTCTTCCATACCCAAATCATTGCCACATGATAATATTCAGCTCAATTTTTGTAGTAAATCTTTCTCAGGAAATTTCCAAAGTTTCTACCTCGAGAGAAGCTTTGTGAAGTACTAGCTAGGCTTACCCAAATGATAACTTTACCAGCGCATGACCATACCTATGTAACTTACCTACACCAATTTTTAGCTCATTTCATTCATCCAATCTCTCTCACTAGTTTTCCCAAGTTTTTGTCCATAGAAGAGCATTGTGAAGGAAGTACTACTTTGGCATGTCAAAATGATATCAATTTTCTACAATGCTTTCCTATGCCCAAATAACCATCCTCCACCAAATTTCAGCTCAATCCATTCATTATTTTGAGCCCAGCTTCAACATTCATATTTTTGTCCAGTGTGGTACTTTGCAAAGAAAGTACCACCTAGGATCCTCCTTTTGAGCTGAAAATTTGTGAATACATTCTCCTTAGTAGATGATCATCCTCGGCCAAAACTCACGCCCATTGGCCATGTGCATTTCCCGTACCGCTAATCAAACACTTGGCTTCTTATTCATGTTTGAGCATCGATCGGTCTCCTCGTGAGAATCTTATGTTGTGATTTTCTTCCTAGCACCTACCTGGGGAGTGCCTAACCCACTAGACATGCCTCGGCCGCCCAGAACACATGGCAACGCCACGGCCACGCGGTGACCACGCGGCGGGCATGCGAGTTTACGCGCTCTAGAGTTGGGGGCCTCGGCCACC
Organism: Triticum dicoccoides; assembly: GCF_002162155.2. Taxonomy (NCBI): domain Eukaryota; kingdom Viridiplantae; phylum Streptophyta; class Magnoliopsida; order Poales; family Poaceae; genus Triticum; species Triticum dicoccoides. Next base: position 42,900,539 of record NC_041382.1, read on the forward strand.
GCCCAAACCTCGACATATCGCCACCAAACCATGTATTTATGATTAAATAGGTACTTATGTAACTAGAAATGATTTTTGGAAAAAATAAATAGCAAACTATGAGGCAGCTGCAGTTCAAATTTGAACCGCTACCTACTAAATCGGCTGGAATTTGTGTTTTTCACCAGAGGTGGATCAAAACTTTTGACACCCAACCATTTTGTCAATTGTGCATTAAATATGGCCTAGTATTTTATAAAATTGATTAGGTCCAATTTTGCAACAAATATATGGTAGGTCCTTCATAAAAAAACTCATTTTGGGCACTCGGAAAAATGGAAAATGAATTTTCGTGCAAAGAAAATGAAAACTTCCTTAGGCAACATTGTTTGGAATTCCAAGACGCACCCTTGTGCACAATATGAGATCATTTGAACAAACTATGCCACGAACGTGGCCATAAGATTGATCATTTGGCTTGAAAGTCATTGATCTCCATACGTGAAAGCTCGTTTCTAAGAACACTTTTTTAAAATAATTGTCGTATTACAAGTTTGTTATTTTTCCTGGTAACTTGGTCATATATAATGACACAATGCGAAGGTTTTCCAATTTTTTGTTTTTTTGAATTTTTTATGCCCGTTTCAAAATGCGGTCAAAACGGCGGGAATGACCATTCCTAGCTAGTGGTTGAATCATGGAATTTTTTGGTGTTTCTCTCATTATATAGATACTTATGTACCTAGAAATGATTTTTGGAAAAAATAAAGAGTAAACTACAAGGCAGCTACAGTTCAAATTTGACCCACTTCCAACTGAATCGACGGAAGTTTGTCTTTTTCACGAGAGGTGGATCAAAACTTTCTACACCCAACCATTTGGTCAATTGTGCATTAAATATGGCCAAGTATTTTATAAAAATGATTTGGTCCAATTTTGCAACAATTATTTGGGAGGTCCTTCACAAAAAACCATCCTTTTAGGCACTCGGAAAATGGAAAATGGTTTTTTCGTCCAAAGAAAATGAAAACTTCCTTAGGCAACATTGTTTGCCATTCCAATATGCCCCCTTGTGCACAATATGAGATCATTTGAACAAACTATGCCATGAATGTGGGCATAGGATTGATCATTTGGCTTGAAAGCCACGAATCTTCACGCATGATAGCTCATTTCTGATAACACTTTTTTAAAAAAATTGCCGTATTACAAGTTTATTATTTTTCCCGGTAAATTGGTCATATATAATGACACAATGCGAAGGTTTTCCAATTTTTTGATTTTTTTTCGAATTTTTTATGCCCGTTTCAAAATGCGGTCAAAACGGCGGGACTGACCGTTCCTAGCTAGTGGTTGAATCTTGGAATTTTTTTGGTGTTTCTCTGATTAAATAGATACTTATGTACCTAGAAATGATTTTTGGAAAAAATAAAGAGCAAACTACAAGGCAGCTACAGTTCAAATTTGACCCACTTCTAGCTGAATCGGCGGAAGTTTGTATTTTTCACCAGAGGTGGATCAAAACTTTTGACACCCAACCATTTGGTCAATTGTGCATTAAATATGGCCTAGTATTTTATAAAAATGATTTGGTCCAATTTTGCAACTATTATTTGGGAGGTCCTTCACAAAAAACCATCCTTTTGGGCACTCGGAAAATGGAAAATGGTTTTTTCGTCCAAAGAAAATGAAAACTTCCTTAGGCAACATTGTTTGCCATTCCAATATGCACCCTTGTGCACAATAGATCATTTGAACAAACTAGGCCATGAATGTGGGCATAGGATTGATCATTTGGCTTGAAAGCCATGAATCTTCACGCATGATAGCTTATTTCTGATAGCACTTTTTTAAAAGAATTGCCGTATTACAAGTTTATTATTTTTCCTGGTAAATTGGTCATATATAATGACACAATGCGAAGGTTTTCCAATTTTTTGATTTTTTTTGAATTTTTTATGCCCGTTTCAAAATGCGGTCAAAACGGCGGGAATGACCGTTCCTAGCTAGTGGTTGAATCTTGGAATTTTTTTGGTGTTTCTCTGATTAAAAAGATACTTATGTACCTAGAAATGATTTTTGGAAAAAATAAAAAGCAAACTACAAGGTAGCTACAGTTCAAATTTGACCCACTTCCAACTGAATTGACGGAAGTTTGTCTTTTTCACCAGAGGTGGATCAAAACTTTTGACACCCAACCATTTGGTCAATTGTGCATTTAATATTGCCTAGTATTTTATAAAAATGATTTGGTCCAATTTTGCAATAATTACTTGGGAGGTCCTTCACAAAAATCCCTCCTTTTGGGCACTCGAAAATGGAAAATGGTTTTTTCGTCCAAAGAAAAAGAAAACTTCCTTAGGCAACATTGTTTGCCATTCCAATATGCACCCTTGTGCACAATATGAGATCATTTGAACAAACTATGCCATGAATGTGGGCATAGGATTGATCATTTGGCTTGAAAGCCATGAATCTTCACGCATGATAGCTCATTTCTGATAGCACTTTTTCAAAAGAATTGCCGTATTACAAGTTTATTATTTTTCCTGGTAAATTGGTCATATGTAATGACACAATGTGAAGGTTTTCCAATTTTTGATTTTTTTTAAACTTTTTATGCCCGTTTCAAAATGCGGTAAAAATGGCGGGACTGACCGTTCCTAGCTAGTGGTTGAATCTTGGAATTTTTTTGGTGTTTCTCTGATTAAATAGATACTTATGTACCTAGAAATGATTTTTGGAAAAAATAAAGAGCAAACTACAAGGCAGCTACAGTTCAAATTTGACCCACTTCCAACTGAATCGGCGAAAGTTTGTCTTTTTCACCAGAGGTGGATCAAAACTTTTAACACCCAACCATTTGGTCAATTGTGCATTAAATATGGCCTATTATTTTATAAAAATGATTTGGTCCAATTTTGCAACTATTATTTGGGAGGTCCTTCACAAAAAACCATCCTTTTGGGCACTCGGAAAATGGAAAATGGTTTTTTCGTCCAAAGAAAATGAAAACTTCCTTAGGCAACATTGTTTGCCATTCCAATATGCACCCTTGTGCACAATAGATCATTTGAACAAACTATGCCATGAATGTGGGCATAGGATTGATCATTTGGCTTGAAAGCCATGAATCTTCACGCATGATAGCTTATTTCTGATAGCACTTTTTCAAAAGAATTGCCGTATTACAAGTTTATTATTTTTCCTGGTAAATTGGTCATATATAATGACACAATGCGAAGGTTTTCCAATTTTTTGATTTTTTTTGAATTTTTTATGCCCGTTTCAAAATGCGGTCAAAACGACGGGAATGACCGTTCCTAGCTAGTGGTTGAATCTTGGAATTTTTTTGGTGTTTCTCTGATTAAATAGATACTTATGTACCTAGAAATGATTTTTGGAAAAAATAAAAAGCAAACTACAAGGCAGCTACAGTTCAAATTTGACCCACTTCCAACTGAATCGGCGGAAGTTTGTCTTTTTCACCAGAGGTGGATCAAAACTTTTGACACCCAACCATTTGGTAAATTGTGCATTTAATATTGCCTAGTATTTTACAAAAATGATTTGGTCCAATTTTGCAATAATTACTTGGGAGGTCCTTCACAAAAAACCCTCCTTTTGGGCACTCGAAAAATGGAAAATGGTTTTTTCGTCCAAAGAAAAAGAAAACTTCCTTAGGCAACATTGTTTGCCATTCCAATATGCACCCTTGTGCACAATATGAGATCATTTGAACAAACTATGCCATGAATGTGGGCATAGGATTGATCATTTGGCTTGAAAGCCATGAATCTTCACGCATGATAGCTCATTTCTGATAACACTTTTTTAAAAGAATTGCCATATTACAAGTTTATTTTTTTTCCTGGTAAATTGGTCATATATAATGACACAATGCGGTCAAAATGGCGGGGATGACCGTTCCTAGCTAGTGGTTGAATCTTGGAATTTTTTTGGTGTTTCTCTCGTTAAATAGATACTTATGTACCTAGAAATGATTTTTGGAAAAAATAAAGAGCAAACTACAAGGCAGCTACAATTCAAATTTGACCCACTTCCAGCTGAATCAGCGGAAGTTTGTCTTTTTCACCAGAGGTGGATCAAAACTTTTGACACCCAACTATTTGGTCAATTGTGCATTAAACATGACCTAGTATTTTATAAAATTGATTTGCTCCAATTTTGCAACAATTATTTGGAAGGTCCTTTAAAAAACCTCATTTTCTGGGCACTAAAAAATGGAAAATGATTTTTTCGTCCAAAGAAAATGAAAACTTCCTTAGGCAAAATTGTTTGCTATTCCAAAATGCACCCTTTTTGGCAATATGTGATCATTTTTTGAATTTTTCATGTGAAAAAGTAGACAAAAAGAATACTCAGGGATTCTTTTTTGAAACATAAATTGTCTTTTTGATGAGAGGTGAATCAAAAGCATTTTCCATTTTAAGATTTAGTCAACTGTACATAAAATGTTGTCTTATAGTTTTGGAAAATGGTGTGGTGCCATTTTGAAAGAAATATTTGGTAGATTCTTCACAAAAAAAGAATTTTGTCACTCCGAAAATAGAAAATGATTTTCCCCCCTAAAAACTCATTTCTCATAACACTTTTTAAAGATATTTGTCTTATTCCAATTCCATGTTTTTTAGTTTTCCTAAAAAACTAGGTCACATTTGCTGACACAATGAGAATGTTTTTATTTTTTTTTGAATTCTCATATCATAAAACTGTTTATATGATTCAACATCTTATTTTTAATTGATTAAGACCAATTTAGATGGTCATAACGTGTACTGGGCTCTGATTTGTCCACGAGCATGTCACGCGGATCGTGCCTTCGGCGCCGTCAGATGCTCCTCTCTAGATCCAGATCCGACGGCAGCCCTTTCTCCCTCACCCCCCTTTTTGTCTGAAAAAAAGGAAACTCCCTCCCGCACGTGAACCCTAGCGTCGTCCCCCCACCCCTCTCCAGATCCAGATCCGCCACCTCTCTCCCTGTCCCCTTGCCGCCTTGCCTCCCCTCTCCCTGTCCCCTCGCCGCCTCGCCTCCCCTTGTCGCCACACCGCCCATCGCCTCCTGCACCCCCACCCGACCTTCTCCCCTCCCCTCCCCTCCCCTCCCGTGTCCCCATCCCGTCGAAACCCTAAGAGGCGCACGGGGCAGCGTGTCAGGCTCTACGTTCGGGGCACCATCCTCGGCTTCAAGAGGTGAGCATCCCCGTTCTTGGCCATGCTCTCGCCGGATCTGGCGATTCATTTCATGGGGAGATTGGGCGGCACACTGATGACGATGTGGGGGTTGATCTGGAGGTCGAAGTCGAACCAGTACGAGAGCACGTCGCTGGTGCAGGTCGAGGGGGTGAACACCAAGGAGGACGTGGCGTGGTACGGTGTCGCCGCGGCGAAAGAAGCCTCCTCCGCTCTGCTCTGCTCTCCGGTACGGACTCCCCCCAACCCCTTCCTCCCGCCTTGCCGGCCGGCCGAGGTTCCAATCGGATCCCCTCTCGCGCTTCGTCTCCGGGCCGGCCAGCTCTCCCTCCTCTGTCTGCATCCTGTCCAGCTAGCCGATTGACCGCTGGCGCCCTGTTGGCTCGCGCACGGGGCACGCTAGCCAGCTGATCCTGTCCGGCGTGTCTAGTAGTAATAGACGACGACAGGTTCTCTGCATATCAACTCTGTTACTTCTGCATAGTCTTCTTGTAGCATAAAACAGCTCCTCTAATATCGCATCTGGATAGTGTGGTGCTTATTAGGCGATCTAAAACGTCTTATATTCGTTCCCAGAGGGACGACACCCACTACCGCTGCCTCTGCGGCAAGATCACCCGCCCGCACGACAACTCCGGCGTCGTCCGCGCCCAGTTCAAGTCCAACCTCCCCGCCGAGTCCATGGTCAGTGCCTGCCCACCCTTAGTTTTCTTGATGGTTCTTTTTTGCTGAGGCTGTTTGTTGCTTTGTGTTGTGTGCAAGGGCGCAAGGTCAGAGTGTTCATGTACCCGAGCATCATCTAAAATTAGCATCTGCTGCACTATCGCCGATGATGTTTGTTTAAGGCTGTTGCTTTGCTCGGTGTGATTTTACTCTAGCATGTGTGTTGTATTTTGTCCTGCGCCTTGAGAATGACTAGGATTTATGTTATAGAATTCCAAGTGTAGTCGCAATATATAACATGCCTAAAGTATATGGACTTGTGCAGTGTGTCCATCGAGAGTAGATGGACTATTTCTTTCATGATTCATCTATATATGACAGAAGCTTGTGAATTGAAATGTTTCTTTTGTGGTCTGTCTGATGAGGATCGATGCATGTGTGGATCATGTCCTTGTGTGTTTTGGATCTAAGAACTAGCTTATTATCATACCTTTTTTTATCAAGTACTACTAATTTAGGTGTAGATGGACTATTTCTTGCATGATTCATCAATATGAAGATATTCTGTTGTTACATGCATGCTTGTATATGGATGTCTATTGGTGTATACGGACTATTTCTTTCAAGATCAATCAATATGCAGTTATATACATGTTTGTATCTGGATGCTTATATTACATCATGAGGTTTTCTACAAACTAGTAAGGTAGTGGTTTCAGCTGCTGCATTATTGCTTATATTTGATACTACACAATGTGACTGGAGTTTATTGTGATTTGCAGAAGATAGAATCTGGATGCAATTGCTTTGATATTCCTGTTTCGCCCCCAGGCATGCTCATGAAGTACAATGAGGTGTCCTCATCTGACTATTTCGCCAATGGGTAAGCCTCACTGCCAATCTTTCAAGTAGTAGTAGTACGGTGTCGCTATCATCTCTGTTTGTATATAAGTACACCACTGTTGAGGTTTAGCAATCTCTGTTATGGTGTTGATCTAAATCATGCTTTTTTGTATGTGACAGCGAACTGGCTACCCTTGAGTAGTTGAGCAATTAGTATCCATACATGCCCAGTGCATGCCTAAATCCTAAGTTTTATTTTTAAACCTCTCCATATATGTGCAGTGCCTATTGTAATTGTCAAGTGTGAATTCTGTATATGAGGTGTGTTCTCCTTGTAGTAATTTCTAGTAGCCTGCTTGTTATGTGTAGAGTGCACAACACATTACGTGTATTGAGGATGAAATGGTCTGAGTATGACATTTTCAATTTAACTTAGTTTTTTGGTGTTGAGCTATCGATAAATTGGTGTTGGTACCATGATGCTTGAACTATTATTTTCTTTTGGTAAATGAACTGCTGCTTTGGTGCATAGATGTATCTTCACGAGTCACAAAACTCCTGACATGTAGGCGACTGGAGCGCACCAGAAGCATTGACGATGACTCAGTCCTCGGCGCCGCCCTCTGCTAGAGCGGTGCGTCCCCTCTCTATTCTCCCAGCCACCCCTAAGTTTTGGATTTGGATCGTTTCTCTGAACTCTAGCCATGCTCACTTGTAAATCTGGTTTGATGTTTAAACCGTGACTTATGATAATCTGGTTTCATCGCCTTCTAGGGACAACATATATATGCTCAATACACTCTACTTGTTTTCCTGTATAGTTTTCTTAGTTGTTTTCCTTTATGCGTTCACTCTTTTTCAGGAGCTCCAAGCCTAATTTTTTTCCTTTATGTTCACTCTTTTACAGGAGCTCCAGTCCTAATTTTTCTGAGTGTGAAGCCGTGAAGCCAAGTGCGAAGCAGTGAATGCTAGAGAGATGATGCTGGAGAGATGCCCTTCCTGTAGCTCTACACATAAGCGGAAGTTCCTGGGTATACAAGATTTGATGGTTAAATTGGTTGATGTGATGTGAATGAGTGTATGGAAACTGGTTGTGTGATGTGAATGAGTGTATGTAGTTTCACGTGTTCTGTTCTGTATAGCATATTGTAATAAACTTATTTTAGCTGTTATTTGAAGATTTTCATATGCTTTCTCTCTTCTTTCTGTTTGATATATACATATATATTGCTTATTAATAAGCTGTGAAAAATCTGACATTTGGGACCCATCTGTAAACTGGAGCTGGGAAAAAAAGCTGGGAATAAAAAATAAATTGACGGCAAAATGTTGTGCGCTAGAAAATAAAAAGGCCAAATTGTAAGCGAGGCCCATGTAGCTAACCAAAATTAGCATAAAATACATATATTAAAAGGGCTTGCCTAAAAAAATACATGGGCCGAATTACTGGGTCAGACCCATGTAGCTAATAAAAGCACAGGAAAAAATACATTAAAAAGGCCGAATTGTTGAGCTAGGCCCATGTAGAAAATCGAATTGGACCGGGCTGAATCTTGTGCCACATCAGATTGCCACACTGGAAGCCTACGTGGCCTGGGGAGGTTGCTAGTGACCAAAACGCCAAAGTAGACGTATTTTGGTCATAAACGTCTTCGACCATTCCATAAGAAAGGTCGCTAATGTCAGTTTATGACGGCCAGCTTTTGACCTTATGTTTTTGGTCACAAAAAGGTCACAAATGAAAATTTGTGACCATTCAGTGACCAATAGTGGTGGTTACAAGTTGACATATTTCTTGTAGTGATGCCAGCTCAAAGTCCTTGGTTGCTAAGGCTTTCTGACACGGGTTCTACTAGTTGACAGCTCATTCTGATGCGGAAGACTTGGTAAAGCGGTGTGACGCTTGTCAAAAAATTTCACGTCGTGCTCATGTTCCTGCTCAGGAGTTACGCATGATCCCCATCACTTGGTCGTTTGTTACTTGGGGGCTTGATATGGTTGGACCCTTTAAGCGTTGTAAGGACAAGAAGACCCACCTGTTGGTGGCGGTTGACAAGTTCACCAAATGGGTTGAAGCGGAGCCCGTCAGTAAATGTGATGCAGCCACGGCGGTTCAATTTCTCAAAAAGATTATTTTCCGTTTCGGTTTTCCACATAGCATCATCACAGTTAATGGTACGAACCTTTCTAAAGGTGAGATGGAGGAATTCTGCCAACGAGAGCACATCCGGCTTGATGTAGCGTCCGTGGCTCACCCCCAGTCCAATGGTCAAGCTGAGAGGGCGAATCAAGAAATCCTGAAGGGTATCAAGCCTCGGCTCATGGTCCCTTTGAAGCGGACACCGGGTTGTTGGGTGGAGGAATTACCATCTGTGTTATGGAGCATAAATACCACCCCAAACAGATCTACGGGATATACACCCTTTTTCCTGGTTTATGGGGCTGAGGCTGTCCTCCCAAGTGATATTCGTCACGACTCGCCCCGGGTCGCGAATTATGTTGAAGCGGATAACGAGCAAGCACGCCAAGAGGCGCTGGACCTGTTAGATGAGAAGCGAGACATGGCTCTGGCTCGGTCGGCGGTTTATCATCAAGACCTGCGGCATTATGACAGCCGCCGGGTTAAGACAAGAACCTTTCAAGAAGGCGATTTGGTACTTCGGCTCATTCAAGACCAGACTGATATGCATAAGTTATCCCCACCTTGGGAAGGGCCTTTTGTGGTTAACAAAAATCTGCACAACGGATCATACTACCTCATTGACGTTCGAGAAGACTCATGTAGCTCTGAGGAGGAGACCCAGCGGCCATGGAACATAGCTCTCCTACGGCCTTATTACACTTGAAGCCACAGGCTTTTCATATGTACATATTTCAACAATGTATATATTATGATTAATATAAAAAACCGGCATCCTCGCTATCAAGCAGGGCCTCCGCCATTTTTTCTTCAAATATCTGTTAACATGGGGGCTTCCTATTCAAACATAGGTGTATTCACCAAAGAGAACATAGCATTACTACCCTCCTGATGCAGCTATCACGCCACAACAAAGCTTGGGAGCTTCACACCCAAGGGGGCAAAGAGAGTCTCTTGTTGCTATGCACAACTCAAACATAGGCACCCATTGAGCACAGCTCACAAAGTTACTTGGGGGCTCTTTGCGTCAAATACCAAAGAGTTTGAAAGGACCCTTGTAGCTGGGTATTGACCCACGGCTTGGAAGCCTGGTGTATTCACCTAAAACCCCAGGTTAACCTGCCTTCATCAAGTAAGCCACTCCTATCCAGGTAATCCTGGCACAACCCGTCGAACGTTTGACAGTTACTCTCATTGAGACCCCGAACTTGTCAAAGTTAAAACGATGATTGGTTAGTTGGAGGGCCATCTTAAAAGGCTTTGCCAAAATGGTTTAACTCAGTGGCCTGGCAGCCCATGAAAAGCCTCGATTTGGGCGTGGCAGCCCTCGAAAAGCCACGACTACAGTTTTTTGTTTGCTTTTTTCTACCAAGTTTTTGTTTTTCGTGAGGTCTACGTTAAACCAGAGTTTTTTAACCCGGCATGGCTTACGGATCTTCTGTTAAAATATACAATTAAGGTAATACGGCATCCCTCAAAACCGGTCTGGCTTTGACAATTTGTCTCCAGCAATCGGCCGGTGTTCATCACAACCCGGTTTTATATCATATATGCCAACATGGCATGGTGGAAGTTGGGTTTTCACCTTTTCTTCACATCACAATTGGTAAACCATCAGCAATGTTTTATATCACAGGTATGATTTATTATTGTTGCAACCATAGTTGTTTACCAAGTTGTGTTGGGTATTTTGACCCGTCCGGTGGTAAACCGCCTGGACAGATTTTCCTTATGCAGGCATAGGGATTGCATAATATTGTAAAAATACATAAGCCAGTACTGAAATTCTCATGACAAATCAACGCAAAGTATATCCCGCTGCATGAGGGCAACGGATCAAAGTATTTCCACTAGCTTATTACAAGGCGCTTGAATGCCCAAAATATGGTGTTTCCAGCAGAACAAGGTTTCTGGAGCATCACTCTAATTGCCGGATTAAGTCTCATTACCATGTTGATGCGAAGTTGATGGGTCATCTGGCGTCGGTTCAGCCTCCTCTTCCCCACCTAGCAGTTGGAAGTTTGTGGTGGTCCAGTCAATCCGGGTTAAGGCCTGAAAGATAGCTTCTTCATTGATAAGTTCTGACGGATCAATGTCAGGGGCATCAGTGTGCTTAGGGATTCCTGGAATAAGATTTTGCGCCTCCGGAATGACAAGGTTATGCCGTTTGTTGTTGGCATCATAATAAGACCGTTGAACCGTCAAGTTAGCATCTTCTGCCAGCTGACTCGCCAGAGGACGCATCTCCCTTGTCACTCTTTTAAGGGCTGCATCATCAAAATCTGCCCCGTTTCTTGTGTGCTTGGAAAGCCTTTGGCAAGGTCAACCGGATCCAAGTTAGCTATCCATGCTTTGGCTCAGGTAAGTGCCAACAAAGCGCCGGCCCTGGCAGCAGATCGCTTTACCTCTTCTAGCTGTGCTGGTACCATGGATAGCCTTGTCAGAGTATCCTTGATTAGTGTTGGGGCCGGTTTGTCATAGGAGGCTGCACAGATAACCCGTTGAGCACAGGTGTAAAGTTGTTCCAGAAGAGTATACGTTGCTTTCAGCTTCATCCGTACATCTGAGCCCATATGAGTAATGCGGCTCCCTGCAACGGTTTAAGAATTTCATATTTCAACCGGCACCTTACAAGATGGGCATTTCAAATAATTTGCTAAGGAGTACTTACCAAATACTGCGGAGGTCATGGCGTTTACTTGGCACTTTAACCCAGAAAGTTCTTCTGCTATCGGTTTAAGTGCAGATTCGGCGTCTTCAGCCCGTTTCAGCAATGTCCCCTTTTCAGTGTCCCGGTTGGCATGTTCCGTCTTGAATTCTTCTTTTAGTCATTCTATGGAAGTTAAGGCGGCTCTAAGTTCATCTTTGGCTTTGGAAGATTCTTCTTCCTGAGATTTGATAATTTCTTGAAGATCAGCAATCTGCGTCCCTTGATGGTTTATGTCAGCTTGCCAAAATCAAGAGGAGCATTTCAATATTTTATCAAAAGTCCCAAGCATACAACTAGTTCTACACTTGGCACTTGGGGGCTAATGTGGATTAATTCTTTCTTACTACTTATTCAAAGTCCCAGGATTCATACAAGTTTCAATCCTGGCACTTGGGGGCTAATGCGGATTAATTCTTTCTTACTACTTATTCAAAGTCCCAAGGATTCATACAAGTTTCAATCCTGGCACTTGGGGGCTAATGTGTGTTTGTTCAACAAACTTAAAAGTCAACAATGTGCAGTTTGGAAATTCAAAGTCCCGGTTTTTTTACAAATTAAACCAACCCTTGGGGGCTACAGGATACAAGGCAGTGAAAATACAAAGATAAGGAGAAAAATGTTTACCTCATAACGTTCCTTCATCAGATTTACCAAGTCAGTCTCGGTATCTCGACTTGTATAAAGCCGGTTCAAGAAACCGGAATGAAGATCTTGGGCAGAAAGATTAGCATATTTTGACATATCAGTTTCCATCTTCCTCTTGCCCATTGAAATAAACTCATCCTTGGCGGTATGTTTTGCCAAGACAACTAGATCACCCGGAGCGGTATAAGCAGTGCCAGTAACAATAACGTCATCGTCTTTGGCTGGGCTTGGCGGATTAGCACTTGACTTCAGAGGATCAGCAGCCAGACTTGCAGGCATAGCATGTGGACTTAAGGTATCCTCATACATGGCCGGATCAGCTTCCGGCGGATTAACATTGATAGTTGGCTCTGGCAGAGTAAAATCATCCATGAGATTATCAAGATTTTTATCAACATCCTCAGGAGTTTTCTCCGGCTCAACTTCACCGGTAGGGGCGCTGGTCTTCGCCTTCTTACTCAAACGAGCTTGAGCACTAATATTAAAACAAAGATTAGCACGGTCAACTGAGTTATGAAAGAGAAGGGAAGACTACACATTTACCTAGGGACGGTTTTCAGGGGAGGTAGCTGAGTGGTTGATGAACCACCAGATGAATTAGAAGATGCCTGATAATTTGAATCAGATGAATTGAGAGGGCATCGGAAGAAACCTTTCAAAAGATAACGCTTTTCAGAAGAACAAGCAACCTCTGGACGACATTTCCGGTTTGGGGTATGAGGTAAACCGGAAGAACTGACCTGTTGACCACTGTGCCGTGTTGTGCGACGCCCTTCGGTTTGCTGTGTCTTCAAAGAAAGTTTTTGATCCAAATGAACAACAGGGTGAGAGCATTTCACTTTTCGAACTGCACAGCGAAATCGTTGAACTGGCACAAGTTCCGAGTGAGAAGAAAGACAAATTACCTCATCATGATCTGCATGGCTGGCCTCTGCATCATCCTGGAAATAATCATTGTCAGTAAAATATATGGATAGAAGTCAAGGGAGATCAAACTTTACCTCTTCAGCCGAATCACCGACATCTTCTGGTGGTTCTGAAGACTCAACAGTTTTCTTTTTGGCAGCTTTCTTGATGACCTTGGTCTTACTACGAGGAGCCTTAGCTACTTTGTCTTGAGTTTTCTTTTTCCAAAAAGAGCTACTGGCCTATGGGATCACACAAAAGTATTATTATAGCAGTGTCAAAACGGAGAAGGATAAGGAAAAGTACAAGGTTAAAATATTTACCCCGGGCGGTTTGTTGGAGGCGTAAAAAGGACGCAGACCAATTTGAGTACATACGGCGAGCGGTTCATCGAGTATTTTCTTTACACTTTCACTGACTTCATCGTCCGTTAGTGCTATCGAATTAAACCGTTGAGGATCATTGGTTTTGCCGGTGTATTCAAACATCAATCCGGGCCGGCGTCTTAAAGGAAGAATGCACCATGAAATCCAGCAATTGATGAGATCAACACCAGTTAAACCATTGGCAAGAAGAGCCCGAAGTTTGGCGAGTTGAGGTGCATAGGCTTGTCGATCTTTGGCAGGCAATCTCTGAGGTAAAGGGTGATTATTACTGAGCCGGTGCGGACGGTAGCCCGGCAAGGGATTCTCTTCAGCAGGGGCAGTATTCTGACAATAGAACCAGGTTTGGTTCCAGTCTTTTGGATGACTGTGAAGTTTGGCGTGAGGAAAATCAACCTCTTTCCTCTTTTGGATTGACACACCGCCAAGTTCAGTATTAGGTCCATCAGAAAGTTCCGTCCGGCAGTTTAAGTGAAAGAGATCTAGAAAGAGGTCGACAATTGGTTCTTCTTGCAGATAAACCTCATAGAATACATGGAAATTGCATATGTTGGACACAAAATTTAGACTAATATCTTGAGGATGAAGTTGGAGCCTCGCAAGAACATCCCGGAAATTTTTTGATCCGGGAGGACTGAAACCTCGAGCTAAATGTTGCAAGAATACAATCACTTCTCCATCTTGAGGTTCAGGGGGGCACTCAGGGCCAGGAACTCGCCAACGAAGGACATTTTTTTGAAGCAAAAGCGCCAGTGGTGATATATCCATTGATTTGCGTTTCTGTGATCCAAGACGGAACCCAGTTGCAAGAAGCAAATTGCTTCGTCATCTTACAAAGTTTGTAAAAGGATAGTGGACGGTTTACGATTGGCGGTTCGTATGTGTTTGTCAAAATGTTAAACCGGCAATTCAAGGTATACGTATGAAGTGAACCGGGCATGGCTGTTTAAAGTCTAGATGGCGGTTTAAGAGAGGGCTAATGACATAAGACGAATTATCAACACTAAAGGATAAACCGCCTTTTGGAGGCAGAACCCCAAGCTGGAAATTTGTTAAGTTTGGAACAAACAGGTTTCACAAGTTGCAATTATTATTTTGGATCAAACGATCGCTCTGGAAGGAAAAATTTCTAGACCTAAAACAGTGCAGAGAAGTTCATACATTCGAAGAGGGCTTCCAAACAATGGAAATAAGATATATTTTTATGCCAGATAAGCACAAACAGTTGCTGCAGCAGTTCTACGTTGTTTTTACAATCTAAACAGTGCATTGGAGGTGAAAACTAACAAGGGTTTAGCATTGGGCGGTGATGACCGCCGGCGAACTCAAACAAAGTTCCAATGCAGATCTGAGAAGGGGAAGGAGAAGAACTCACGGCTGTGGACGAGCTGCAGAGGTTCGCCGTCGATTTCTGGTCAGAATCAGGTCGATGCAGCGGCCTGAGTCGGAGCGGACTGGAAGATCAACAACGGCGGCGGCGGCGATACTTGAGGTCTTCAGGTCGCGAGGAGGAAGACAATGCGGTTTGGAAAAGGAGAAAATGGAAGGCACCTCGGTCTTATTTATAAGGAAGTGAGATAAAACAGTAGGCGCAAAAATCGAGGAATCAAAAGCGGCAAAAGAGGATGCAGCTGTCGCCTCGATCTTCGGGAATTAATTAAAGAGAAGGGAATCTTTATAAAACTTTTTTATACAGGAATGACGTCACAATGATTTACTATAGTAACAGAAGATGACGTCATGGCGATTCATCAAAGTTCACCGGGAGAAGACAATATGGCGGTTTATGAGAATTACCAGAAGTTCAAGGATTCAAGACTGACATGAACAGGTTCAAATCAATCTGGGGCCTAATGTTGAGGATATAACCACTGAGGGTAAACCGCCCAGGAGGGGCCGGTAAACCTTCAGTTATACTGAAGCCCAAGGAAACCCAGAAGATGGCACTTTACGGATGAAGCTTAGAGGCCCCGAGCCCGCAGGCAGTTTAGGGCCCATGATAGTAAACCGCCATGATTGTATAAACTTGCATTGTAAGATAAGAAAGAAGAGACCGAGGCGGACACTTGTATAAGCCAGCCTCGGGACTATGTAGACCGACCGGGATCCTCCTGAATATATAAAGGGGTGACCCAGCGGCGGTTCAGAGAGAGAAAACGACTCGAAGCCAGACAAAGCGGATTCGCTCCCTGGCCTTCGAAACCCCAGCAATACCAATCACAACTAGACGTAGGCTTTTACCTTCATCGAAGGGGGCTGAGGGAGTCCTGGATTAGGGGGTGTTCGGGTAGCCGGACTATACCTTCAGCCGGACTCCAGGACTATGAAGATACAAGATTGAAGACTACGTCCCGTGTCCGGATGGGACTTTCCTTGGCGTGGAAGGCAAGCTTGGTGATGCGGATATTCAAGATCTCCTACCATTGTAACCGACTCTATGTAACCCTAACCCTATCCAGTGTCTATATAAACCGGAGGGTTGTAGTCCGTAGGCAATCAACTCCATATACAACAATCATACCATAGGCTAGCTTCTAGGGTTTAGCCTCCTTGATCTCGTGGTAGATCTACTCTTGTACTACCCATATCATCAATATTAATCAAGCAGGACGTAGGGTTTTACCTCCATCGAGAGGGCCCGAACCTGGATAAAACATCATGTTCCCTACCTCCTGTTACCATCCGGCCTAGACGCACAGTTCAGGACCCCCTACACGAGATCCGCCGGTTTTGACACCGACAGGGCCGAACTAGTATAAAACTCTCGTGTCCCTTTGTCCGGTTTAACCCCTTCAAGCTAACCCGTAGTGATGGCTCCACGACTAAGTCCTCCATGAGGACATCTGCCATGAGAATTCCACGATAGGCTTGCAGTGGCGGAACTCCCGATCTAGGTTATTTTCTAGGGGTTTCTGTATTTATAGGAATTTTTGGCATTGGTTTCACGTCAGGGGGGTCTCCGAGTTGTCCACGAGGCAGGGGCCCATGCCCAGGGGGTGGGCGCGCCCCCACCCTCGTGGACAGCCCGGGCCTCTTCTGGCCCAACTCTTTTACTCCAGGGGCTTCTTTTGGTCCATAGAAAATCATCAAAAATTGGCACGTCAATTGGACTCCATTTGGTATTCTTTTTTCTGTAAAACTCAAAACCAAAGAAAAAACAGAAACTGGCACTAGGCTCTAGGTTAATAGGTTAGTCCTACAAATCATATAAAATAGCATATAAATGCATATAAAACATCTAAGATGGATAATATAATAGCATGAATACTTCATAAATTATAGATACCTTGGAGACGTATCAGCATCCCCAAGCTTAATTCCTGCTCGTCCTCAAGTAGGTAAATGATAAAATAAATAATTTATAAAGTGTGAATGCTAGCAGGTGCACAAGTTTGATCAATGATAATTTCAATCACCTTTTCTAGCATCATTATATGTCATAATAGTAGCTCATCTCATAAAACTTTTCATGATCAAGTAACAAGCTATTCACATGTTAAAGTATAGATCATAAACTTTCTTGAAAACTAACAAACAGCACTCTTACTCATCAAACAATTGCAATTCATATTATTTTCGGGAAGGGTCTATGTAAGAGCTTTGATTTAGAAAACTCCACATACTTAACTATCATTTAATCTTTCACAATTGCTAACACTCATGTGATATTTATGGGTTCAAAGTTTTTATCGGACACAGAGAAAGATAGGGGCTTATAGTTTCGCCTCCCAACCTTTTACCTCAAGGGTAATGTCAACAATAATAATTTATGAAAACCTACATCCAAGTGGATATATATATCCGGATCGCTCCAACACAAAGTGCTTGCCAAAGGAAAAAGTGTAAAAAGGAAAGGTGATGATCACCATGACTCTTGTATAAGGGTAGAAGATAAAAGTAAAAGATAGGCCCTTCACAGAGGGAAGCATAGGTTGTCATGCGCTTTTATGGTTGCATGCACACAATTTTAATGCAAAAGAACGTCACTTTATATTGCCGCTTGTGATAAAGACCTTTATTATGCAGTTCGTCGCTTTTATTTCTTCCGTATCACAAGTTCGTATAAAGCTTATTTTCTTCGCACTAATAGATCATACATATTTAGAGAGCATTTTTATTGCATGCACCGATGACAACTTACTTGAAGTATCTTATTCAATCCTTAGGTAGGTATGGTGGACTCTCATGGCAAAACTGGTTTAAGGGATGTTTGGAAGCACAAGTAGTATTTCTACTTGGTGGAAAGGATTTGGCTAGCATGAGAGGGAAAGGCAAGCCCAACATGTTCGATGATGCAAGACAATATAACATTTCGGATATAGGAAAACATAACCCATTAAGGTGTCTTCCTTGTCCAACATCAACTTTTTAGCATGTCATATTTTAATGAGTGCTCACAATTACAAAAGATGTCCAAGATAGTATATTTATATGTGAAATCTCTCTTCCTTCAATATTCTTTTCATGATCTACAAGCATAGAAAATTTTCTACTCTCCACATAGGCAAAATTCTTCTCATTCGGAATAGTGGGATCACTAATTCCTAAAGTTGACACTCCTCCAATCCCACTTTAGATTATAGTATTATTCATACTCCAAAAGATATAAGTGAAGTTCATGGAGAATTCTACAATTAGTATAGACTAACCAATATCCAAGCTCAGAATATATAAGTAAAGCACACGAAGCATTCTATAAAACCATACTCAAAAGATTTAAGTGAAGCACAAAGAGCATTCTATAAGGTCATACTCAAAAGATATAAGTGAAGCACATGAAGCATTCTATAAATCAAATAAGGGATATCTCATACTAGCATGGTTTTTAAGGAAAAACAAAAACACAAAGGATACAAATCATGTGAACAAAACAAAAACCGAGGTATATCAATATTTGTTGAAGAAGAAAGATGGGATGCCAACCGGGGCATCCCCAAGCTTAGATGCTTGAGTATCCTTTGAATTATTTACTTGGGGTGCCTTTGGCACCCCCAAGATTGAACTCTTTCCTCTCTTTATTCTTCTCATATTGATAGCTCCTCGATCTTCGAACACTTCATCCACACAAAACTTTAACAAAAACTTGTAAGATCCGTTAGTGTAATAAAGCAAATCACTACCTTTAGGTATTGTAATGACCTCATTCTTTATTTATATTGGTGTTAAACCTACTGTATTCCAACTTCTCTATGGTTCATACACCCCGATACTAGCCATAGATTCATCAAAATAAGCAAATAACACACGCAAAACAGAATCTGTCAAAAACAGGACAGTCTTTAGTAATCTGGAGGTTTAGCAAACTTCTGTAACTCCAAAAATTATGAAATGAATTTGAAAAATTTGAAAAATTTGTACAGAAGTAATGTGCAAAAAGTGTCAGACCCATTTGATTTTCCAGTAAAAATGTAAAATCACGCGCTACAGCCAAAGTTTCTATTTTTGTTTTGCACATAGTAAACAAGCAATCTAATCATCCTAAAACCAAAGCTTGGCACATTATTTTTATAATACAATGGATATACACAAGGGGATAATTATTTACAGAGAAACTTCCATGAAAAATTCTACATTGTTTCCATGAGCATGAACACAAGTGCTCAAGGTCGACCCTCACTTCTTCAATGCATAACTTTCCAATCACTTCTCTTTTTGAAAAACTTTTCAGGCATGAGAGGCAACTATTTTTTTTTATTTTCATTCTTTTAAAAAAAGTTGTATGTTTCACCACAACTAAAAAGAACCAAAAAGGAAAAAACAAAGTCTACTTAGTGAAGAAAGCAAACAAGCACACACGATAGTATCAACCCCACACTATTGCTCCCCGGCAACGGCGCCAGAAAAGAGCTTGATAATCCCCAAGTGCAGGGAATCATCGTAGCAATTCCCAAAGGTGGAAGTGATAAGAATGGAGTGTCGAACCCACAAGGTGCTAAAGGCAAGATCAATATTCTCTCAAGTCCTATCTATCATTGATACGACTCTACGTACACCGAACGTTTGCTTCCAACTAGAAACGAGAAATAAAACTACATTGTGGGTATGAAGAGGTTAACTTTGCATGATATCGGAGAGCTAAAACATAAAAGTAGGTGCTCTTATCATAAACTTAGAATATATTACTAAATATTATAAATAGCAAGTGTGGAATAATGATGGATCGGTGTGCGGAATTGTCCTAGGCAATCATTAACAAGACAGGTAATCACTATTGCAATTTCATATGAGGGAGAGGCATAAGCTAACCTACTTTCTCTTCTAGGATCATATGCACTTATGATTGGAACTCTAGCAAGCATCTTCAACTACTAAAGATCATTAAGGTAAACCCCAACCATAGCATTAAAGTATCAAGTCCTCTTTATTCCCATACGCCATGTCCCACTTATCCATGTTTGTGTTTCAGTCACTCACGCAACACAGACAATAAGTAAACCATGGACATATTGCAACACCCGACAACGGGAATCCTTCACGCTTGCGCGACATGGAGGGCACCGTAGGACAGGACCAAACAAACATACAACTCATACCAATCTAGATCATAAATCAACCCAAAGACAAAGGATATGTACTCAAAACATCATAGGATGGCAACACATCATTGGATCATAATATGTGGCATAAAGCACCATGTTCAAGTAGGGATTACAGCGGGGGGTGGGAGAGTGGACCGCGTAATAGAGATGAGGATGGTGATGATGATGGTGATGTTGATGAAGACAATCATCGCGGCGATGATTCCCCTCCCGATGGCACTCCGGCATCACCGGGAGAGAGGAGGAGGGGTTCTCCCCCTTGTGCTTCCTCCTCCATGGCCTCCCCCCTAGATGGGGAGAGGTTCTCCCTCTGGTCCTTGGCCTTCATGGTGATGATGGCCCCTCAGGGATCCTCCTCCATGGCCTCTTGTGATGATGGCCCCCTCCAGCAGGGTGCCACAGAGGGCCTAGATTGATTTCTCGTGGCTACAGAGGCTTGGGGCGACGGAACTCTGGATCTATCTTATTTTCTGGGGGTTTCTGTACTTTTGGCATTGGTTTCACGTCAGGGGGTCTCCGAGTCGTCCACGAGGTAGGGGCCCACGCCTAGCGCCCCCCACCCTCGTGGACAGCCCGGGACTCTTCGGGCGCAACTCTTTTACTCCAGGGGCTTCTTTTGGTCCATAAAAAATAAAAAAATTGGCACGTCAATTGGACTCCATTTGGTATTCCTTTTCTGTAAAACTCAAAAACAAGGGAAAAACAGAAACTGGCATTGGGCTCTAGGTTAATAGGTTAGTCCCAAAATCATATAAAATAGCATATAAATGCATATAAAACATCTAAGATGGATAATATAATAGCATGAATACTTCATAAATTATAAATATGTTGGAGACGTATCAAAGCGTGGCCTGTGCGATAGAATCTTCCTAGATGATGATAGGCGCTTCAGCATCAAGCTGGACGAGAGCTTCGAAGTGCATACAGTAAGTCACAATGACAAGTCTTTTTTTGTAATTAAGAATGACATCTGCTTCATTTGCTTCAACTTATAATTTAAATTTTTTTACTATCCTACTAGCGTATCCCCTGCCATGCAAGAGTTTTTGTCTTGGATAAGATTGGTTTCAGTCCTCTGAAAACTATGGAGGTAAAGAGAGTTTACTTGAAGACCGAGCATGGTTATACTTTCCATGCAAAATTATACAACGCAGACACCAACACCTATTTTGAATGCAAAACTTGGCAAGCACTATGCAATACTTATGCATTTGAGCCTGATATGGTTATCACCTTTGAAATTCGTCCGGAAGGTGATATTGAAGGTAATATCGACATCTGGGTCGATGTGCAGACGCCTCCAGTTATACCATTATGTGAGTTTCTCAACCATATTTATGTCTTCGATATTGTTTATTCAAAAATAGTTGACAACTAATTTCTATTGACAGCTTATTCCATTCAAGCAAACATGTATGGCACTTGGTAGACATGACCGTCCACTGTACCGGGGCTGAACTAAATTGCGAGGAGATAAGTCATTATGTTTCATGGCTTGAGGATCTTGATGCTGTCAAGACAAATTATTTTCCTGGACTTAGAAATCTTAGTACTCAAAACGTGCGACCAATAGTGATTGTATTGAACTATGGTCGCATCTATTTAGGAAAGATGGTAAGATTTTTACTATTAGTCCTCAGTGCATCTTTTGCATACATTATTTTTTTAAGCTAAACTTCATTGCTAAGTATGTTACTGTACAATGTTCTTCAACAGGGACTCCCGATGACAGTTGTACCTCAGTGGATCGAGACTAAACGTCGCATGTCAATGATTATCTTACGTCCATGACATCCTACATTGCACATGAGTGCATTCAGGATTTCTAGAACCGAGGCATGCTTAATAGTGTAAGACTGGAGCAGAACTGTGAATGATCATAGAGAAGTACTAGGAGGCACCAATCAGAAGCGCAGCCCACGATTAGGAGATGGGTTCATCTGCATGCTCCAACATGATGAAGCAGGAGTGCTACACATGTTCAATGCTATTTTACCTGAGAGAGAGAGCAGTAGGAGTGATTAGCTAGCTAGAATAAGTTTGAAGATGATGATGTGCTACACTATGACTATAATGATTAAATAGCTAGTGTTGGTGGTAATGACTATGATGATTATTATTAGCTAGTGTTGGTGGTGATTAGATAGCTACACTTAAATTGGTAATGACTATGATGATTAATAGCTAGTGTTGTTGGTGATGATATGATACAAGAGTTTTTATATTAATAGGATGATGATGATGATCATGATTATCATGATGATTTGTTATTATGATCATGATTAGTTATTATATCATTGGTGGATGGAACACGGATTAGATTCATGTGGATGGATCAAAAGTTGAATTAGTAGGATTGTCGTCCTAATTCAACTTCTGATTCATCCAAATGAATCTAATCCATATTTCTTCCTCACAATGATATATTAATTCATCATGGACATAATGATATAACAACCTCTTAAATTGATACTGTATCAAAATTTGTATAACGACATATAAATACACTAAAAAATAGAATACCAGTAGCGCTGGTGAACGAACACGCTGCTACTACTTATATTAGCAGTAGCGCTGGAAACAACACATGCTACGGCTATGTCTATTAGCAATAGCGTGTATCACACGTGCTACTGCTAAGGAATAGCTGTAGCGCCTTACTAGTAGCGCGGTGCCCCGCGCTACTAGTAGGCATTAAACCCGCACTACTACTAGGGTTTTCCCTAGTAGTGGGAGTAGAGTAGAGTGAATGAGCATCACAAAATCAAGCTATTTTTGGAAAAAAAATGAGTTGAAAATACAGTTCTAGGTTTTCATAGTAGGCATTTCGGAATTACCGAGTGGAAGTTCTTGGTAGCACCGAGGCAGCAATAGAGACTTCTTCACACGTCTTTGGTTTCACTGATGTGTAGCTCGGTCTCTTCGAAGTGCACATGGTATGACATAAATCACTGAATTGGTCTCACCAATCAGAACATCTTGGTTTCATTGAGTTACACTATGTGATATGGCCTAATCCACATCAATGACTCTGATTCAGACCAATCGGTCCATCCAAGATGAACACTACGGAACCCTAAACCTAATTTTTTTGCTCAAAAGTAACTCTACAAATTTATTTCTTGGATATGGAGTGCAAACTATGGCAACATCTAGGCACAACTTTTCATGCATTGAATCAGATTTGAGAGCGCGGAAAGGGATCAAATCTTACCCTAACTTGGTGAAGATTCGCTACAGCAACAATGATGGGGAAGATTGGCATTAACGGCGAAGGAATCCGGTAGTGAGGGTGCATGAGTCAATGGAGAAGATCCATGGACCAGGGCGACGACAACAATGGGGTGCTGGAGTTTGACGTTTGAAGAAATATTTAATGTACGGTCCACGCGCAAGCATATATACCCGTTAGCTATCGGTTTGACTGAGAGAAGCAAATCGATGGCATCGAAGTGTGCAACTGTCAGGGTCATTGCAACTCGGTGACTCTGAAACGTTTGCATCGGTCATTTCGGGATTGAAAACAGATTGATAATCCCCAAGTGTTAGGAATCATCGAAGCAATTTCCAAAGGTGGAAGCAATAAGTATGGAGTGTCAAACCCACAAGGAACTAAAGGTAAGATGGACATTCTCTCAAGTCCTATCTGCCACTGATACGACTCGACGTACATCGAACATTTGCTTCCATCTAGAAACGAGAAATAAAACTACATCGTGGGTATGAAGGGGATAGCTTTGCATGATACCGGAGAACTAAAATATAAAAATAGGTGTTATTAACATAAAGTTAGAATATATTACTATATATTATAAATAACGAGTGTGGAATAATGATGGGTCGGTGTGCGGAATTATCCTAGGCAATTGTTAACAAGATCGGTATTCATTATTGCAATCTTATATGAGGGAGAGGCATAAGCTGACATACTTTCTCTACTTGGATCATATGCACTTATGATTGGAACTCTAGCAAGCATCCGCAACTACTAAAGATCATTAAGGTAAAACCCAACAATAGGATTAAAGTATCGACTACCCTTTATCCTATACGCAACAACCCCCTTACTCGGGTTTAAGCTTTTGTCACTCTAGCAACCCACTATAAGCGAATTATGAACGTATTGCAACACCCTACAACGGGAATCCTTCACGTGTGCGTGGCATGGAAGGAACCATAGGAAAGCACCAAAAAAACATCCAACTGAAACCAATCTAGATCATCAATCAATCCAAAAGAAAAAAGAAATCTACTCAAAACATCATAGGATTGCAACGCATCATTGGATCGTAATATGTGCCATAAAGCACCATGTTCAAGTAGGGGATTACAGCGGGGTGCGGGAGAGTGGACCGCTTAAAAGATATGAGGAAGGTGATCAAGACGATCACCATGGCGATGATTCCCCCGGCGGCACTCCGGTGCCACCGAGAGAGGGGGGAGAGTTTCTCCCTTGTGCTTCCTCCTCCATGGCCTCCCCCAAGATGGGGAGAGGTTCTCCCTGTGGTCCTTGGTCTCCATGGTGATGATGGCCCCCTCCGGCTTCCTCCTTCATGGCCTCTAGTGATGATGGCCCCCTCCGACAGGGTGCCAGAGAGGGCCTAGATTTATTTTTTGTGGCTACAGAGGCTTGCGGCGGCAGGACTTCTGATCTAGGTTTCTTTTCAGAGGTTTCTATAGTTATAAGAATTTTTGGTGTTGGTCTCACGTCAAGGGGGTTCCCGAGGGGCCCACAAGCCCTTAGGACGTGCCCTGGGGGGTAGGGCGCCCCCTAGCTTGTGGACTCCTCAATCACCTCCTGATCTAGCTCTTGTGCTTCGGGGGTCTCTTTTGGTCCATAAAAAATCACCGTAAATTTTCAGCCCATTCCGAGAACTTTTTTCCGCACAAAAACATGAGACCACTGTAGTTTTGCTGAAAACAACGTCAGTCCGAGTTAGTTCTAATCAAATCATACCAAAATGATATAAAATTGTTGTAAAAATGGCATGAATACGTCATAAATTACAGATATGCTGGAGACATATCAACATCCCAAAGCTTAATTCCTGCTCGTCCTCAAGTAGGTAAGTGACAAAAGAATAATTTACGAAGTGTGAATGCTAGCATAGTGCATAAATTTGATCAATGATAGTTCCAAACACTTTTTCTAGCATCATTATATATCATTAACAGTAGCTCATCTCATAAAACTTCTCATGATCAAGTAACGAGCTATTCACATGTTAAAGTATAGACCATAAAGTTTCTTGAAAACTAACAAACTATGCTTTTAGTCACCAAAAAATTGCAATTCATCTTATTTTTAGGAAGGGTCTATGCAAGAGCTTTGATTTAGCAAATTACACATACTCAACTATCATATAGTCTTCCATGATTGCTAGCACTCAAAGCATATTTTTAGAACAAATAGCATCCGTTGAACATAGAGAAAGATAGAGCCTTAATGTTTTGCCTCCCAACTTATTTATCATATAGATAATTGTCAACAATAATAATTCATGATCAAATATATTCGAATGGCCATATATGCTTGGATCTTTCCCCACCACATGATGCTTGCCAACTAAAGAATAATTGCGGTTGAAATAAGAAGGGATACTACTAGCTCTTGCATAAAAGTGAATACATGAATGTAAAAGATAGGCCCTTCGCTGAGGGAAGTAGAGGTTGACATGCGCTTTTTAATTTTGGATGTGCAAACCCTTAATGCAAAGGAACGTCACGTTGTATTGCCCTTTGTGATAGCAACCTTTATTATGCAGTCCGTCGCTTTTATTTCTTTACCATCATAAGTTCATACAACGCTTATTTTCCCTTACAATAAAAGATCATACATATTTAGGAGCAATTTTTATTCCTTTTCGCACTGATGACAACTTACTTGAAGGATCTTATTCAATCCATAGGTAGATATGGTGGACACTCATGGCAAAAAACTGGGTTTAAGGGTTTTGGATGCACAAGTAGTATCTCTACTTAGTACAAAATTTTGGCTAGCAAAAGATCCTAAGCAAGAACCACATGTTGGAGGATCCATCACAATATAACTTCTATACGAATATACCCAAACATAATTCATTATGTTGTCTTCCTTGTCCAACTTCAAGTAATTTTCTCAAGTTTGAAAATAATTAATGCGGCTCACAATCATAGAAGATGTCCAAGATAGTATATTTATATGTGAAATCTCTCTTCCTTCAATATTATTTCATGAATTGGTCAAGTGACCAATGTTGTGTTTGCTAACTTTCAACAAATTTTACCACCTATACTTCTTATATGTGATGTCATTACTCCCCATGGAATAAGCATATGACACATATATAATTTCAGATTTATGATATTCAATTCATTCAACCATTTATTCATAGGATATAAGTGGAGCACGAGAGTAAATGACAAACTACTACAACAAGATATAAGTGATGAACAATGAGTAGTCAAGTAGTCAAATAGCCACGTGAAAATGAAAATACACTACAAGAAAAACACATATCATGTGACGAATTAAAACATAGCTCCGAGTAAGGTATATGATAGATTTGAAGATGAAAGAGGGGATGCCTTCTGGAGCATCCCCAAGCTTAGGAGCTTGAGTCTTCCTTCAAAATTACCTTGCGGTGCCTTCGGCATCCCCAAGCTTAGGGTTTTTCCACCCTTATTCTCCTCATAATGATATCTCACTCAAAACTTGAAAATTTCAATCACACAAAACTTAACGGAACTTTCTGAGACGGGTTAGTATAATAAGGACAAATCATTCACTTTGGTACGGTCAAGATATGATTCATAATTTTTCTCACACAATGCCTACTGTACTATATCATTTATACAATTTATGTTGAGCAATATAAGCCATAGAAACTAGAAAACAAGCAAACTATGCATTCAAAACAGAATCTATCAAAAACAGAACATTCTGTAATGATCTGAACATTAACCATACTTCTGTAAATCCAAAAATTCTGATAAATTAGGACAACACAGAAAATTTGTATACCAATCGCGTGTAAGAAAAATTAGAATTTTATTGTGTTCTAGTGAATTTAAACAATTATGTTGCTAGAAGCAAAAGTTTTAGCTTTTTGCAGAAAATAAAGTCAACTATCATCCACACTACCCCAAAGGCTTTAATTGGCACTTTATTGAAACAAAAACTATAAAGCATGCTTAGGTATAAATGTTGGGTCGTCTCCCAACAAGCATTTTTCTTTAAAGCTTTTTAGCTAAACAGTGATATTTTAATGATACTCTTCCAAGCCCAATTACGATGATAATTTTATTCATACTCTAAAAGATATAAGTGAAGTTCATAGAGCATTCTATAATAAATATATATTGACAAATATCTAAGATGAAAATATATAAGTGAAGCACATGAAGCATTCTATAAAGCCATACTCAAAAGATTTAAGTTAAGCACAAAGAGCATTCTATATAGCCATAATCCAAAGATTTTAGTGAAGCACATGAAGCATTCTATAAATCAATGAAGGATTATCTCATACTAGCATGGTTCATAAAGGAAAAGAAAAGAAAAATAAAGACAAAAGATGCATATCATGTGAACAAAACAAAACAAAAACCGAGGTATACCGATAATTGTTGAAGAAGAAAGATGGGATGCCAATCGAGGCATCCCCAAGCTTAGATGCTTGAGTATCCTTGAAATATTAACTTGGGGTGCCTTCGGCATCCCGAAGCTTAAACTCTATCCTCTCCTTATTCTACTCATATCGATAACTCCTCGATCTTCGAACACTTCATCCACACAAAAGTTAACAAAAAACCTTGTGAGATCCGTTAGTATAATAAAGCAAATTACTACTTTTATATACTATTGTAAACTCATTCCAATTTCATATTAGCATTATATATACTGTATTCCAACTTCCCTATGGTTCATACCCCCCGATACAACCCATAGATTCATCAAAATAAGCGAACAACACATACAAAACAGAATCTGTCAAAAACAGGACAGTCTATAGCAATCTGGAAATTTCATATACTTCTGTAACTCCAAAAATTCTGACAAATTAGGACAAAATAAATAATTTTCTTAGCAGTGTTGTCTAAAAGTTTCAAGATTTTATAAAGCTCCAGTAAAAAATGTAAATTCAATTACTCCAGCAAAAGTTTTTGTTTTTTGCTGCACACACCAAACAAGCAATTTAAACATTCTAAACGTAAACCTTGGCACATTATTTTTATAATACAATGGATATAAACAAGGGGATAATTATTTTTGAGAAACTTCCATGAAAAATTCTACATCGTTTCCATGAGCATGACCACAAGTGTTCAAGGTCGAGCCTCACTTCTCCAATGCACAACCTTCCAATCACTTCTCTTTTTGAAAAAGTTTTTAGGCATAAGAGGCAATTAATTTATATTTGCATTTTGCATTCTTTTATTTTTTTGGTTCACCCAGAACTAAAGAAAACAAAAACAAAAGGGAAAACAAAATCTACTTAGTGAAGAAAGAAAACAAGCACACACGAGAATATCAACCCCACGCTATTGCTCCCCGGCAACGGCGCCAGAAAAGAGCTTGATAATCCCCAACTACAAGGAATCATCGTAGCAATCTCCAAAGGTGGAAGTGATAGTATGGAGTGTCAGACCCACGAGGAGCTAAAGGTAATATCAATATTCTCTCAAGTCCTATCTGCCACTGACACGACTCTACGTACACCGAAAATTTGCTTCCATCTAGATACGAGAAATAAAACTACGTTGTGGGTAGGGATAGCTTTGCATGATACCGAAGAACCAAAATATAAAAATAGGTGCTGTTAACATAAAGTTAGAATATATTACTATATACTATAAATAGTGAGTGTGGAATAATGATGGGTCGGTGTGCAGAATTATCCTAGGCAATTGTTAACAAGATCAGTAATCATTATTACAATTTTATATGAGGGAGAGGCATAAGCTAACATACTTTCTCTACTTGGATCATATTCACTTATGATTGGAACTCTAGCAAGCATCCGCAACTACTAAAGATCATTAAGGTAAAACCCAACCATAGCATTAAAGTACCAAGTCACCTTTATCCCATACGCAACAACCCCCACCCGAGTTTAAGCTTCTGTCACTCTAGCAACCCACTATAAGTGAATTATGAACATATTGCAACACCCTACAAAGGGAATCCTTCACGTGTGCGCGACACGGAAGGCACCATAGGACAACACCAAAATAAAACGTACAACTCAAACCAATCTAGATCATTAATCAACCCAAAAAACAAAAGAAATCTACTCAAAACATCATAGGATGGAAACACATCATTGGATCATAATATGTGGCATAAAGCACCATGTTCAAGTAGGGGATTACAGCGGGGTACGGGAGAGTGGACCGCTTAAAAGAGATGAGGAAGGTGATGAAGATGGTGATGTTTATGAAGACAATCACCGCGGCGATGATTCCCCCGATGGCACTCCGGCGCCATCGAGAGAGAGGGAGAGAGAGTCCCCCCACTAGTGGAAAAAGTGCTAGCCACAACATTCATTGGTGGCGCGCCATTTTGAAGAACGGCAACACTATTTTTTCAAATAGTAGTGGCGTTGGTCTATTTCGTACGACATAGGTATGCAGTTATTGCTGGCGTACGAATAATACTGAATGCCACCTGTAAGTGGGTCCCAATGTTCTGCCATGTCCCAAGTTAGAGATGGCATGTCAAAAGTTCACAACGTCGGTACTAATCAGAATATCTATGGCGTAGCCTGGTAAGTGACGCCAACAGTAGTTTTTGCGGGCCCATCTAATTTTTAGCCAACATAACACCGACATGGGAATTTCCTGAACGTCATGAATATAAAAGCTTCTGATGGCGTTTCGTAGTATGTCAATGCCAGTAATTACGTTGCAACACTTATAGATATTTTCTTCATCCTCCTCCCTCTCTCTTTCCTATTGCTCCTCTCTCTCTCTCTTCTCTTCTTATTTAGAAAAATACCAAATTTTTTCTCTTGATTTCTTAAGTAGGTAGCTAATTAGCTAGATATAAGCTAGTTCAAACACTCTCACTCCCTAATTAAGCTAGCTACTTATCTTCTCCACCCACTCAAACACACACCTTGCATTAAAATTTGCACCACACTCCATTAATGGCGCCTCCAATGGTCGGCCGGCCCCGCCCCCCGGCCCCCTCTCCCACACGTTTGATGAGGTAAAAAAGACCGAACTTCTCAATAAATTTATGTGCATATATCCGAGGAATTCACATATGGATGGATATGTGTGATGGATGTGTACGTGTGTGTGTGTCATTAGTTGCTAGCTATAGAAATTGCACAATGCTCATGAATTATTGTTGTGTCGTGCGATATCGATATGCTTCATTTTGCATGAATGTCTACAGCTAGAGTTGCCAATGTTTTGGCGAAACGTTGATTCATTTACGTTTCATCAAATTTCTGGCACTCTCATAATGTCCATTTTTTTAGCAAAGGTCATGCCGAAATTTTTTATGCCATGTCATTGCTAATATATCTAATTATTTTTGTACTTTTACCTTTGCGGTGCTAGTTGATCGCCGCCTATCGAAAGATTCAATATGGATCAGAGTGTGAAGGCCTTTCTCAATTTCGCGATGGAAAATATGATACAAAAGGGTGAAGTGCGGATATTATGTCCATGTTCGACATGCGAAAATGGAGTTTTGCACAACCCGTTCGATGGCAGCATGCTGGCATCCTTGCTCTGTTGCGGTTTCGTCGAAGGTTATACACGATGGACAAAGCATGGTGAGGAGGATGTTAGCGATGATGAAGGAGGAAACAATTATGCGGAAAACTTTAGCGATGCAGAGCCGCCAGAAGGAGGAAACAATGAACATGCGCATGGAGGAGGAAATGATGAAATGCCACCCGAACATGAAGAGGATCATCAGACTGTCACACAGGATATGTCAGTGGCTACAATGCTACAAGATCCTCATGTCAAAGATCTGCTTAGGAAGAAGAGGAGAACTGAGAGAGCTGCTATTAAAGAGGCTCTAAAGTTGGCACAAGTGGAAACATACGTGAAAACTCCACTGTATGAATGTTGCAATCTCGAGCACACCTGCCTGCATGTCACGCTGAAACTTCTGGACATCAAGGCAAGATTCAAGAGTACAGATGCAAGTCTAGATGCTACATTGGAATATTTAGACAACGTTTTGCCGAAGGGGAATTTGTTGCCTCGTAGTGTAGATGAGGCGAAGAAGATCGTGTGTCTACTTGATTTGCCGCTTGTAAGATATCACGCATGCATACATGGTTGCATCTTATATAGGAATGAGCATGAGAACAAAACTGAGTGTTCAACTTGCAACGAACCCCGATACAAGCCTGTAAATAAGGAACCTCGAAAGGTTGTATGGTACCTTCTGTTGATTCCTCACTTGCAGCGATATTTCGCTGACCCGAAGGAAGCAAAGAACATGACTTGGCACAAGACAAGATAGTCTAAAAATTATGGGATTCTGAAACATATCGCAGATGGTTGTCAGTGGAAAGCATTGGACAATTTAGAACCAGAATTTGTAGCTGAAGCAGGAAAACCTAGGTTGGGTGTCAGTAGTGATGGACTAAATCCATTTGGCAACCAGAGTAGCACACATAGTACATGGCCCATATTTGTATGGTTGTACAACCTCCCGCCTTGGCTTTGCATGAAACAAAAGTAAATACACATGGTTATGCTAATTCAAGGGCCAACCCAACCTGGCAATGATATCAACACATATCTTGAGCTATTGAAGGAGGAGTTAGAAATATTATGGAGGCCCGAAGGGGTCAAATCCTGGGATGCTAGCAAAGGAAATTATTGTCACATGAGAGCAGCATTGCTCACGACCGTTCATGACCATCTAGGTTATGGATATATTTTCGTACAGGCATGCCATGGACACTGTGGTTGTGTTAAATGTATGCATGACACATCTTTTTGGCAGCTATCAAAAAAGGGCAGTAGCAA
This sequence comes from Triticum dicoccoides, assembly GCF_002162155.2. Lineage (NCBI taxonomy): Eukaryota > Viridiplantae > Streptophyta > Magnoliopsida > Poales > Poaceae > Triticum > Triticum dicoccoides. The sequence continues at coordinate 42,932,549 of NC_041382.1, forward strand.
AATAGTGTTCATGGGCCATAGAAGGTGGCTTCACAAAGATGATAAGTGGAGAACTCATGGAGATCTGTTCGACAACACTGATGAGACCCGAGGGCCACCGCGTAAGAGGCCTAGAGCAGAAATCTTGCAAATGTTAATGAATTGGAAAGATTGCCCTAAGGCAGGAAAGAAGAGAAAGAAGATTGAGAAAACGCTGCTAAAAGTATGGAAAAGGAATTCTGTTTTCCGGGGCTTGGAGTATTGGGAACTACTCAGTATGCCTCATTCTCTTGATATGTTGCATATCACAAAAAATGTGTGCGAAGTTTGCTTGGCACACTGTTTGACATACCAGAAAAGAGTAAAGATGGTTCTAGGGCTAGACAAGACTTGAAAGATATCGGTATTAGGGAAGAGGTTCAACCCTCATCGTCCATTACAACCAAACTACAAGGTGAAGGGAAAAAAGCCAAAGCCAATGAGTGAGCTCAGGGAGAAACTGTGTCCAAAACCAAAGATGATTATTGCCCCCCAGCTTGTGAACTCCCGACGAGGATGAGCTTTCTGAAGTTTTCAAATGCCTCGATGGCATGAAAGTCCCTTTTGTCTGCTAGGGACTCATACGCAGGTATCTTGACTCGAAAAAGCAAAGGTTTAGCCAAATGAAGTCACATGACTATCATGTGATGATGAAACAATTACTTCTGATAGCTCTTAGAGCGATAGTGGACGATCACATTGAAGGAAATTTGCCCTAGAGGCAATAATAAAGTTATTATTTATTTGCTTATATAATGATAAATGTTTATTATTCATGCTAGAATTTTATTAACCGGAAACATGATACATGTGTGAATACATACACAAACAGAGTGTCACTAGTATGCCTCTACTTGACTAGCTTGTTGATCAAAGATGGTTATGTTTCCTAGCCATAGACATGAGTTGTCATTTGATTAACGGGATCACATCATTAGGAGAATGATGTGATTGACTTGACCCATTCCGTTAGCTTAGCACTTGATCGTTTAGTATGTTGCTATTGCTTTCTTCATGACTTATACATGTTCCTATGACTATGAGATTATGCAACTCCCGTTTACCGAAGGAACACTTTGTGTGCGACCAAACATCACAACATAACTGGGTGATTATAAAGGTGCTCTACAGGTGTCTCCGAAGGTACTTGTTGAGTTGGCGTATTTCAAGATTAGGATTTGTCACTCCGATTGTCGGAGAGGTATCTCTGGGCCCACTCGATAATACACATCAGTATAAGACTTGCAAGCATTGTAACTAATGAGTTAGTTGCGGGATGATGTATTATGGAATGAGTAAAGAGACTTGCCGATAACGAGATTGAACTAGGTATTGAGATACCAACGATCGAACCTCGGGCAAGTAACATACCGATGACAAAGGGAACAACGTATGTTGTTATGCGATTTGACCGATAAAGATCTTCGTAGAATATGTGGGAGCCAATATGAGTATCCAGGTTCCGCTATTGGTTATTGACCGGAGACGTGTCTCGGTCATGTCTACATAGTTCTCGAACCCGTAGGGTCCGCATGCTTCAAGTTCGATGACGATCGGTATTACGAGTTTTTGTGTTTTGATGTACTGAAGGTAGTTCGGAGTCCCGGATATGATCACGGACATGATGAGGAGTCTCAAAATTGTCGAGACATAAAGATCAATATATTGGACGACTATATTCATACACCAGAAGTGTTCCGGGTGATTTCGGAGAAAACCGGAGTGCTGGAGGGGTTACCGGAACCCCCGGGGAAGTATTGGGCCTTAGTGGGCCTGAGGGGAGAGAGAGGGCAGCAGCCCAAGAGGTGGCGCGCCCCCTCCCATCAGGAGTACGAATTGTACTAGGGGAGGGGGAACGGCCCCTCTTTCCCTCTACCTCTCCCTCTCTTTCCTTCCCCCTTCCCTCTTCCTAATTGGACTAGGAAAAGATGAATCCTCTTCCTAGTAGGAAGAAGATTCCTCCTCTCCTTGGGGCGCACCAAGGCTGGCCGGCCTCCCCCTTGCTCCTTTATATACGGGGGCGGGGGGGGGGGGGCACCGAAAGACACACAAGCTGATTGTTCCAAGTCGTGCGCGGTGCCCCCCTCCACCATAATCCACCTCGATCATATCATAGCGGTGATTAGGCGAAGCCCTGCGTGAGTAGCATCATCATCACCGTCATCACGCCGTCGTGCTGACGAAACTCTCCGGCGAAGCTCTGCTGGATCGGAGCTCGCGGGACGACATCGAGTTGAACGTGTGCTGAACTCGGAGGTGCCGTGCGTTCGGTACTTGGATCGGTCGAATTGTGAAGACGTATGACTACATCAACCGTGTTGTGCTAACACTTCCGCTTTCGGTCTACGAGGGTACATGGACACACTCTCCCCTCTCGTTGCTATCAATCACCATGATCCTGCGTGTGCGTAGGATTTTTTTGAAATTACTACGTTCCCCAATAGTGGTATCAGAGCCAGGTTTATGCATAGATGTTATATGCATGAGTAGAACACAAGTGAGTTGTGGGCGATACAAGTCATACTGCTTACCAGCATGTCATACTTTGGTACGGCGGCATTATTGGATGAAGCTGCCCGGACCGACATTACGCGTACGCTTAAGCGAGACTGGTTCTACCGACGAACTTTGCACACAGGTGGCTGGCGGTTGTCAGTTTCTCCAACTTTAGTTGAACCGAGTGTGGCTATGCTCGGTCCTTGAGAAGGTTAAAACAGCACTAACGTGACGAACTATCGTTGTGGTTTTGATGCGTATGTAAGAACGGTTCTTGCTCAGCCCGTAGCAGCCACATAAAACTTGCAACAACAAAGTAGAGAACGTCTAACTTGTTTTTGTAGGGCATGTTGTGATGTGATATGGTCAAGACATGATGCTATATTTTATTGTATGAGATGATCATGTTTTGTAACCGAGTTATCGGCAACTGGCAGGAGCCATATGGTTGTCGCTTTATTGTATGCAATGCAATTTCCCTTTAATGCTTTACTTTATCACTAAGCTGTAGCGATAGTCGTAGAAGCAATAGTTGGCAAGACAACAACGATGCTACGATGGAGATCAAGATGTCGCTCCGGTGACGATGGTGATCATGGCGGTGCTTCCACTACTAGGAAAAGGGCAAAAGATTAAATTGACACTAATGGCGCACCAGAGAAGTGGTGCGCCACTACTATTTACTAATGGTGCACCACGTGAAGATACGCCATTAGTGTGTAAGACACTAATGGCGCACCAGGCACAAGGTGCGCCACTAGTAACAAATTTTTTTTTTAATTTTTTCAAACATACTAATGGCGCATCCGGGCAAAGTGCGCCATTAGTAGTTAGAACTACTAATGGTGCACCAACCGTTGAGTGCGCCACTACTGTATTCTTTTTTTTACTTTTTTGCAAAACTACTAATGGCGCACCGTTGCATAGTGCGCCATTACTAGTTCAAACTAGTAATGGCGCACTGTGCCACGGTGCGCCATTAGTATAAAAATTATTTTTAATACTTTTTTTGCAAAACTACTAATGGCACATGTATGTGTGGTGCACCCTCCCCCGCTCCATCGCCGCCG
>NC_041382.1:42936418-42950914 GCF_002162155.2 Triticum dicoccoides
CACCGCACCCTCTCCCCCGCACCCTCCCCGGCCCGCTCCACCGTCACAAATGATTGCAAAAAATTTGATTATATTTGATGATATTTTTTCATATTCATAAATAGTTTCATATTCTTAAATAGTTTCAAATAACAAATTTGATTATATTTTCAAATAACAAATTTGATGATATTTTAAAATAATAAATTTGATGATATTTTTTCATATTCATAAATAGTTTCAAATAAAAAATTTGATGATATTTTTAAAAAATTATTAATTTTTTTTATAAAAAATATTACTGTTATGATTTAAACAAGTTTGAACATATTTAAACACAAATAAATATCAAACAGCATTTTAAATGCATAAAAACAAAAATTGGGGAGCCTGGGAATCAAACCCAGGACCTCCTAGTGTGTGTGCTGTGTGCTGACCAGTCGGGCTAGTGGGCGTGTTCTGATGGAGATAGGGTTAGGTGGAATATAACTTGACCAGTCGGGCTAGTAATTAAAACAAAATTCTAATGGCGCACCAGGGGGATGTGCGCCATTAGAATCGTCGTACTTATGGCGCACTAGGGGGAGGTGCGCCATTGCTAACCCTCCCTCACTCCACTGTGTGGCCTCACTAGTAGAAAACAGGGCTTTGGTCCAGGCCGGGTCAGCCCATTAGTCCTGGTTCAGTCTAGAACCAGGACCAATGTGGGCATTGGTCCCGGTTCGTGAGCCCAGGGGGCCGGCCGGGCCACGTGGGCCATTGGTCCCGGTTCATGTGGACCTTTTGGTCCCGGTTGGTGGGATGAACCGGGACCAATGGGCCTCGCTCCTGGCCCACCACCATTGGTCCCGGTTGGTGGCTTGAACCGGGACCAAAGGCTCCCCTTTAGTCCCAGCTCATGCCACCAACCGGGACCAATGAGGTGCCTATATGTACCCCTCACTCGCGAGCAGAGCACCCCAGTGCTCTGTTTTTCTCTGGCCGAGGGGGAGAGGGCTTGGTGGTGCTCTAGCTCACCTCCTATGCACACAAGGTGTTCGATGGAATGCCCGAGCCACACTACTTAAGCTTTCTCCTCTCCAAGCTCGACCTCCAAGCTCCATTTTCCATAATATTTGTCTAGGTTTAGCGGTCCGTCACGCCCCGTCCCCATCTTCACCACCGTCGATCACCCGCGCCGAGCTCATCGCCGACACCACCGTGGTGAGCCTCTTGTTTTATCTTCTTTCTGAAAGGAAAAATATTCTTACTTGTATGTTTACATAGATACTTGTATTATTTTCTTACTTTTATTATTGCATCTTATATAGTGCGATTGTTTTGCTATCCGCCCCCGTCGGCCCTCGTCCTGTCTATGATTCGGATGTGGTATATATATTATCTTTATAACTATTGGTTCATTTATTGTTTATGAAAATTATGCCGACCAACGTGACATAAATTTTATTTATGTAGGATGTATGTGAATCCAAAATGCCAACCGACCCTATTGTCGAGAGGTTAAATTTAGTTGAAGAAGAAACCAATTTGTTGAAGGAAAAAATAAAAAAATTGAGGAGGAGAAGATGATATTGGAGTTGCATGTTGCGGATGTCGTCGATGATCACAAGATCAAGATGGATGCAATGCGCTTGAAGATTATAAAGATTAGAAAATATGCCATTCATGCCGAGGCTTGGTATCATTATGCTGTTGGATCAATTGTTACCTTGGTTGCGATTATGATCGCATTTGTTTTTTCATTGAAATGTTTTACATAGTTTCAATGTATGGTTTAATTAATTAGATGCTCTGGAGAGCTATATGTTGTTAGATGAGAACTATGTATGCACTTTGGTTTTAATGTGATGATGAACTTCTATTAATTTGGACACTTAATTATATATAATGCACGCAGATGAACCGGCAATGGATGTACGGTGACAGACACACCCGCGAGTACATTAAGGGCGTGCATGAGTTTCTCGATGCGGCTGAGGCAAACAAGCAGAATGGTTTTATGTGTTGTCCATGCACTGAATGTGGGAATACGAGGTCTTACTCTAACCGGAAAATCCTTCACTTCCACATGCTTTACAAGGGTTTCATGCCACACTATTATGTTTGGACGAGGCATGGAGAAATAGGGGTTATGATGGAAGACGGCGAAGAAGAAGAGTACGATGACAACTATGTGCCCCCTGAATACGGTGATGCTGCAACGGGGGGAGCTGGTGAAGATCAAGAGGAACCAGACGATGTGCCCAATGATGCAGCAACGGGTGAAGCTGCTGAAGATCAAGAGGAACCAGACGATGTGCCCGATGATGATGATCCCCACCGGGTCATTGTCGATGCAAGGACGCAATGCGAAAGTCAAAAGGAGAAGCTGAAGTTCGATCGCATATTAGAGGATCACAAAAAAGGGTTATACCCCAATTGCGAAGATGGCAACACAAAGCTCGGTACCGTACTGGAATTGCTGCAGTGGAAGGCAGAGAATGTTGTGGCTGACAAAGGATTTGAGAAGCTACTAAGAATATTGAAGAAGAAGCTTCCAAAGGATAACTAATTGCCCGACAGTACATACGCAGGAAAGAAGGTCGTATGCCCTCTAGGATTGGAGGTGGAGAAGATACATGCATGCCCTAATGACTGCATCCTCTACCGCGGTGCATACAAGGATCTGAACGCATGCCCGGTATGCGGTGCGTTGCGGTATAAGATCAGACGAGATGACCCTGGTGATGTTGACGGCGAGCCCCCCAGGAAGAGGGTTCCTGCGAAGGTGATGTGGTATGCTCCTATAATACCACGGTTGAAACGTCTGTTCAGAAATGAAGAGCATGCCAAGTTGATGCGATGGCACAATGAGAACCGAAAGAAAGATGGGAAGTTGAGAGCACCCGTTGACGGGTCGCAGTGGAGAAAAATCGAGACAAAGTACTGGGATGAGTTTGCAAAGGACCCAAGGAATGTATGGTTTGCTTTAAGCGCGGATGGCATTAATCCTTTCGGGGAGCAGAGCAGCAATCACAGCACCTGGCCCATGACTCTATGTATGTATAACCTTCCTCCTTGGATGTGCATGAAGCGGAAGTTCATTATGATGCCAGTTCTCATCCAAGGCCCTAAGCAACCCGGCAACAAAATTGATGTGTACCTAAGGCCATTAGTTGAAGAACTTTTACAGCTGTCGAATGGAAACGGTGTACGTATGTGGGATGAGCATAGACAGGAGGAATTTAACCTTAAGGCGTTGCTGTTCGTGACCATCAACGATTGGCCCACTCTCAGTAACCTTTCAGGAGAGACAAACAAAGGATACCACGCATGCACGCACTGTGTAGATGACACTGAAAGTATATACCTGGACAAATGCAGGAAGAATGTGTACCTGGGCCATCGTTGATTTCTTCTGACCAACCATCAATGTCGAAAGAAAGGCAAGCATTTCAAAGGCGAGGCAGATCACCGGAAGAAGCCCTCCATGCGCACCGGTGATCATGTGCTTGCTATGGTCAATGATTTACACTATGTAATCTTTGGAAAGGGTCCCGGTGGACTATCTGTTCCGAATGACGCTGAGGGACACGCACCCATGTGGAAGAAGAAATCTATATTTTGGGACCTACCCTACTGGACAGACCTAGAGGACCACTCCTCAATCAACGTGATGCACATGACGAAGAACCATTGCGTGAACCTGCTAGGCTTCTTGGGCGTGTATGGGAAGACAAAAGATACACCTAAGGCATGGGAGGACCTGCAACGTTTGCACGAAAAAGACGGCATGCCTCCGAAGCAGTATGAAGGTCCTGCCAGCTACGCTCTTACGAAAGAAGAGAAAGAAATCTTCTTTGAATGCCTGCTCAGTATGAAGGTCACGACTGGCTTCTCGTCGAATATAAAGGCAATAATAAATATGCCAGAGAAAAAGTTTCAAAACCTAAAGTCTCATGACTACCATGTGAATATGACGCAATGTCTTGTCATTGTGAAGCTCTGTGCATTCCTCAATGCAATCTCTCAGAAGGTGATCGATCCAGAAATCGTACCAAGGCTAAGGAGTGATGTGGCGCAATGTCTTGTCAGTTTCGAGCTGGTGTTCCCACCATCCTTCTTCAATATCATGACGCACGTCCTAGTTCATCCAGTCGACGAGATTGTCATCCTGGGGCCCGTATTTCTACACAATATGTTCCCCTTTGAGAGGTTCATGGGAGTCCTAAAGAAATATGGTCGTAACCGTGCTAGGCCAGAAGGAAGCATCTCCATGGGCCATCAAACAGAGGATGTTATCGGGTTTTGTGTTGACTTCATTCCTGGCCTTAAGAAGATAGGTCTCCCTAATTCGTGGTATGAGGGGAGACTGACTGGAAAAGGCACTCTTGGAAGAGACTCAATAATATGCAGGGACGAATATTCTTGGTCTCAAGCACACTACATAGTTCTACAGAACTCTAACTTGGTGACCCCGTATGTCGATGAACACAAGAACAGTCTCCGCTCCAAACACCCGGAGCAGTGCGATGACTGGATTACATGTGAACACATCAGGACTTTCAGCATTTGGTTGGAAACACGTCTCAGAGATGACAACGCTGTTTGTGATGAGTTGTACTTGTTGTCCAGGGGACCATCTTTGACTGTATTGACTTACAAAGGATATGAGATAAATGGGAATACATTTTACACGGTCGCCCAAGATCAAAAGAGCACCAACCAAAACAGCGGTGTCCGCTTTGATGCAGCAATCGAGAGCGGAAAGGACACATATTATGGTTACATAGTGGACATATGGGAACTTGACTACGGACCTGGTTTTAAGGTCCCTTTGTTTAAGTGCAAATGGGTCAATCTGTTAGGCGGCGGGGTACAGGTAGACCCACAGTACGGAATGACAACAGTGGATCTGAAAAATCTTAGGTACACTGACGAACCGTTCGTCCTAGCCAATGACGTGGCATAGGTTATCTATGTGAAGGACATGTCTACCAAACCGAGAAAAAGAAAAGATAAGGAAGCGAATACATCATACGATGAGCCAAAGCGCCACATAGTTCTTTCAAGACAAAAGGGACATCCTGGGAGTGGACGGCAAGACAGACATGTCTGAAGATTATGAAAAGTTTCATGAAATTCCTCCCTTCAATGTCAAGGCTGACCCAAGCATCCTGATAAACAATGAAGATTAATCATGGTTACGGTGCAATAAGCAAATGACACAAGCGAAGAAAAAGTGAAGACTTTCTCCCGCAACTTTGTAACACACGAACATGTTGGGGAACGTAGTAATTTCAAAAAAATTCCTATGCACATGCAAGATCATGGTGATGCATAGCAACGAGAGGGGAGAGTGTGATCTACGTACCCTTGTAGACCGACAGCGGAAGCGTTAGCACAACGCGGTTGATGTAGTCGTACGTCTTCACGGCCCGACCGATCAAGCACCGAAACTACGGCACCTCCGAGTTCTAGCACACGTTTAGCTCGATGACGATCCCCGGACTCCGATCCAGCAAAGTGTCGGGGAAGAGTTCCGTCAGCACGACGGCGTGGTGACGATCTTGATGTACTACCGTCGCAGAGCTTCGCCTAAGCACCGCTACAATATTATCGAGGATCAACTTGTGTGTCTAGAGGTGCCCCCTGCCCCTGTATATAAAGGATCAAGGGGGGGGTGCGGCCGGCCAGGAGGAGTCCTACTCCCACCAGGAGTAGGATTCCCCCCCTTTCCTAGTTGGAATAGGATTGGGGAGGGGGGAAAGAGGAGAGAGAGAAGAAAGGGGGGCGCCGCCCCCCTCTCCTTGTCCTATTCGGACTAGGGGGGGGAGAGGCGCGCGGCCCAGCCCTGGCCACCTCTCCTCTCTTCCACTAAAGCCCACTAAGGCCCATATACCTCCCGGGGGGTTCTGGTAACCTCCCGGTTCTCCGGTAAAATCCCGATTTCATCTGAAACACTTCCGATATCCAAATATAGGCTTCCAATATATCAATATTTATGTCTCGGCCATTTCGAGACTCCTCGTCATGTCCGTGATCACATCCGGGACTCGAAAAAACCTCGGTACATCGAAATTCATAAACTCATAACATAACTGTCATTGAAACCTTAAGCGTGCGGAGCCTACGGGTTCAAGAACAATGTAGACATAACCGAGACACATCTCCGGTCAATAACCAATAGCGGAACCTGGATGCTCATATTGACTCCTACATATTTTACGAAGATCTTTATCGGTCAGACCGCATAACAACATACGTTGTTCCCTTTGTCATCGGTACTTTACTTGCCCGAGATTCGATCGTCAGTATCTCAATACCTAATTCAATCTCGTTACCGGCAAGTCTCTTTACTCGTTCCGTAATACATCATCTCGCAACTAACTCATTATTTGCAATGCTTGCAAGGCTTGTGTGATGTGCATTCCCGAGAGGGCCCAGAGATACCTCTCCGACAATCGGAGTGACAAATCCTAATCTCGAAATACGCCAACCCAACATGTACCTTTGGAGACACCTGTAGAGCTCCTTTATAATCACCCAGTTACGTTGTGAGGTTTGGTAGCACACAAAGTGTTCCTCCGGTAAACGGGAGTTGCATAATCTCATAGTCATAGGAACATTTATAAGTCATGAAGAAAGCAATAGCAACATACTAAACGATCGAGTGCTAAGCTAACGGAATGGGTCAAGCCAATCACATCATTCTCCTAATGATGTGATCCCGTTAATCAAATGACAACTCTTTGTCTATGGTTAGGAAACATAACCATCTTTGATTAACGAGCTAGTCAAGTAGAGGCATACTAGTGACGTTTAGTTTGTCTATGTATTCACACATGTATTATGTTTCCATTTAATACAATTCTAGCATGAATAATAAACATTTATCATGAAATAAGGAAATAAATAATAACTTTATTATTGCCTCTAGGGCATATTTCCTTCAGTCTCCCACTTGCACTAGAGTCAATAATCTAGTTCACATCGCCATGTGATCTAACATCAATAGTTCACATCTTTATGTGGTTAACACCCATAGTTCACATCGATATGTGACCAACACCCAAAGGGTTTACTAGAGTCAGTAATCTAGTTCACATTGCTATGTGATTAACACCCAAAGAGTACTAAGGTGTGATCATGTTTTGCATGTGAGAGAAGTCTAGTCAACGGGTCTCCCATATTCAGATCCGTAAGTATTTTGCAATTTTCTATGTCTACAATGCTCTGCACGGAGCTACTTTAGCTAATTGCTCCCAATTTCAATATGTATCCAGATGAAGACTTAAGAGTCATCCGGATCAGTGCCAAAACTTGTATCGACGTAACCCTTTTACGATGAACCTTTTGTCACCTCCATAATCTAGAAACATATCCTTATTCCACTAAGGATAATTTTGACCGTTGTCCAGTGATCTACTCCTAGATCACTATTGTACTCCCTTGCCAAAATTTGTGTAGGGTATACAATAGGTCTGGTACACAGCATGGCATACTTTATAGAACCTATGGCCAAGGCATAGGGAATGACTTTCATTCTCATTCTATTTTCTGTCGTGGTCGCGCTTTGAGTCTTACTCAATTTCACACCTTGTAACACAGGCAAGAATTCTTTCTTTGACTGTTCCATTTTGAACTACTTCAAAATCTTGTCAAGGTATGTAATCATTGAAAAAAAACTTATCAAGCGTCTTGATCTATCTCTATAGATCTTGATGCTCAATATGTAAGCAGCTTCACCGAGGTTTTCTTTGAAAAAATCCTTTCAAACACTCCTTTGTGCTTTGCAGAATAATTCTACATTATTTCCGATCAAGAATATGTCATACACATATACTTATCAGAAATGCTGTAGTGCTTCCACTCACTTTCTTGTAAATACAGGCTTCACCGCAAGTCTGTATAAAACTATATGCTTTGATCAACTTATCAAAGCGTATATTCCAACTCTGAGATGCTTGCACCAGTCCATAGATGGATCGCTGGAGCTTGCATATTTTGTTAGCACCTTTAGGATTGACAAAACCTTCTGGTTGCATCATATACAACTCTTCTTTAAATCCATTAAGGAATGTAGTTTTGTTTATCCATTTGCCAGATTTCATAAAAATGCGGCAATTGCTAACATGGTTTGGACAGACTTAAGCATCGCTACGAGTGAGAAAATTTCATCGTAGTCAACACCTTGAACTTTGTCAAAAACCTTTTTCGACAAGTCTAGCTTTGTAGATAGTAACACTACTATCAGCGTCCGTCTTCTTCTTGAAGATCCATTTATTTTCTATGGCTTGCCGATCATCGGGCAAATCCATCAAAGTCCATACTTTGTTCTCATACATGGATCATATCTCAGATTTCATGGCCTCAAACCATTTCGCGGAATCTGGGCTCATCATTGCTTCCTCATAGTTCGCAAGTTCGTCATGGTCTAGTAACATGACTTCTAGAACAGGATTACCGTACCACTCTGGTGCGGATCTCACTCTGGTTTACCTACGAGATTCGGTAGTAACTTGATCTGAAGTTACATGATCATCATCATTAGCTTCCTCACTAATTCGTGTAGTAGTCACAAGAACAGATTTCTATGATGGACTACTTTCCAATAAGGGAGAAGGTACAATTACCTTATCAAGTTTTCTACTTTCCACCCACTCACTTCTTTCGAGAGAAACTCCTTCTCTTAGAAAGGATCCATTCTTAGCAATGAATGTCTTGCCTTCGGATCTGTGATAGAAGGTGTACCCAACAGTCTCCTTTGGGTATCCTATGAGGACATATTTCTCCGATTTGGGTTTGATCTTATCAGGATGAAACTTTTTCACATAAGCATCACAACCCAAAAGTTTAAGAAATGACAACTTTGGTTTCTTGCCAAACCATAATTCAGACGGTGTCGTCTCAATGGATTTAGATGGTCCCCTATTTAATGTGAATGTAGCTGTCTTTAATGCATAACCCCAAAATGATAGTGGTAGATCGGTAAGAGACATCATAGATCGCACAATATCAAGTAAAGTACGATCACGACGTTCGGACACACCATTACACTGTGGTGTTCCAGGTGGCGTGAGTAGTGAAACTATTTCACTTTGTTTTAACTGAAGGCCAAACTCGTAACTCAAATATTCGTCTCTGCGATTAGATCATAGAAATTTTATTTCCTTGTCACGATGATTTTCCACTTCACTCTGAAATTCTTTGAACTTTTCAAATGTTTCAGACCTATGTTTCATCAAGTAGATATACTCATATCTACTCAAATCATCTGTGAAGGTCAGAAAATAACGATACCCACCGCGAGCCTCAACACTCATTGGACTGCATACATCAGTATGTATTATTTCCAGTCAAGTTTGTTGCTCGCTCCATTGTTCCAGAGAACGGAGTCTTAGTCATCTTGCCCATGAGGCATGGTTCGCAAGTACCAAGTGATTCATAATCAAGTGGTTCCAAAAGTCCATCAGTATGGAGTTTCTTCATGCGCTTTACACCGATATGACCTAAACGGCAGTGCCACAAATAAGTTGCACTATCATTATTAACTTTTCATCTTTTGGCTTCAATATTATGAATATGTGTAACACTACGATCGAGATCCAACGAACTATTTTCATTGGGTGTATGACCATTGAAGGTTTTATTCATGCAAACAGAACAATAATTATTCTCTGACTTTAATGAATAACCATATTGCAATAAACATGATCAAATCATATTCATGCTCAACGCAAACACCAAATAACACTTATTTAGTTTCAACACTAATCCCGAAATTATAGGGAGTGTGCGATGATGATCATATCAATCTTGGAACTACTTCCAACACACATCGTCACCTCACCCTTTACTAGTTTCTGTTTATTCTGCAACTCCTGTTTTGAGTTACTACTCTTAGCAACTGAACCAGTATCAAATGCCGAGGGGTTGCTATAAACACTAGTAAAGTACACATCAATAACATGTATATCCAATATACCTTTGTTTACCTTGCCATCCTTCTTGTCCACCAAATACTTGGGGCAGTTCCACTTCCAGTGACCAGTCCCTTTGAAGTAGAAGCACTTAGTCTCAGGCTTAGGATCAGACTTGGGCTTCTTCACTTGAGCAGCAACTTGCTTGCCGTTCTTCTTGAAGTTCCCCTTCTTCCCTTTGCCCTTTTCTTGAAACTAGTGGTCTTGTTAACCATCAACACTTGATGTTTTTCTTGATTTCTACCTTCGTCGATTTCAGCATCACGAAGAGCTTGGGAATTACTTTCGTCATCCCTTGCATATTCTAGTTCATCACAAAGTTCTACTAACTTGGTGATGGTGACTAGAGAATTCTGTCAATCACTATTTTATCTAGAAGATTAACTCCCATCTGATTCAAGTGATTGTAGTACCCAGACAATCTGAGCACATGCTCACTACTTGAGCTATTCTCCTCCAACTTTTAGCTATAGAACTTGTTGGAGACTTCATATCTCTCAACTTGGGTATTTGCTTGAAATATTAACTTCAACTTCTTGCAACATCTCATATGGTCCATGACGTTCAAAACGTCTTTGAAGTCCCGATTCTAAGCCGTTAAGCATGGTGCACTAAACTATCAAGTAGTCATCATATTGAGCTAGCCAAACATTCATAATGTCTGCATCTGCTCCTGCAATAGGTCTGTCACCTAGCGGTGCATCAAGGACATAATTCTTCTGTGCAGCAATGAGGATAAACCTCAGATCACGGATCCAATCCGCATCATTGCTACTAACATCTTTCTACACAATTTTCTCTAGGAACATATCAAAATAAACACAGGGAAGCAACAACGCGAGCTATTGATCTACAACATAATATGCAAAATACTACCAGGACTAAGTTCATGATAAATTTAAGTTCAATTAATCATATTACTTAAGAACTCCCACTTAGATAGACATCCCTCTAATCCTCTAAGTGATCACGTGATCCAAATCAACTAAACCATGTCCGATCATCACGTGAGATGGAGCAGTTTCATTGGTGAACATCACTATGTTGATCATCTCTACTATATGATTCACGCTCGACCTTTCGGTCTCCGTGTTCCGAGGCCATATCTGTATATGCTTCGCTCGTCAAGTATAACCTGAGTATTCCGCGTGTGCAACTGTTTTGCACCCGTTGTATTTGAACGTAGAGCCTATCACACACGATCATCACATGGTGTCTTAGCACGAAGAACATTCGCAACGGTGCATACTCAGGGAGAACACTTCTTGATAATTAGTGAGAGATCATCTTAAAATGCTACCGTCAAACTAAGCAAAATAAGATGTATAAAAGATAAACATCATATGCAATCAAAATATGTGACATGATATGGACATTATCATCTTGCGCCTTTGATTTCCATCTCCAAAGTACTGTCATGATCTCTATCATCACCGGCATGACACCATGATCTCCATCATCTTGATCCATATCAATGTGTCGTCACGTGGTCGTCTCGCCAACAATTGCTCTTGCAACTATTGCTATCGCATAGCGATAAAGTAAAGCAATTATTGGACGCTTGCATCTTATGCAATAGAGAGACAACCATAAGGATTTTGCCAGTTGCCGATAACTTCAACAAAACATGATCATCTCATACAACAACTTATATCTCATCACGTCTTGACCATATCACATCACAACATGCCCTGCAAAAACAAGTTAGACGTCCTCTACTTTGTTGTTGCAAGTTTTACGTGGCTGCTACGGGCTTAGCACAAACCGTTCTTACCTACGCATCAAAAACCACAACAGTAGTTTGTAAAGTTGGTGCTGTTTTAACCTTCGCAAGGACCGGGCGTAGCCATACTCGGTTCAACTAAAGTTGGAGAAACTGACACCCGCCAGCCACCTGTGTGCAAAGCACGTCGGTAGAACCAGTCTCGCGTAAGCGTACGCGTAATGTCGGTCCGGGCCGCTTCGTCCAACAATACCGCCGAACCAAAGTATGACATGCTGGTAAGAAGTATGACTTATATCGCCGACAACTCACTTGTGTTCTACTTGTGCATATAACATCAACACATAAAACCTTGGCTCGGATGCCACTATTGAGGAACGTAGTAATTTCAAAAAATTTCCTACGCACACGCAAGATCATGGTGATGCATAGCAATGAGAGGGGAAAGTGTGATCTACGTACCCTTGTAGACCGACAGCGGAAGCGTTAGCACAACGCGGTTGATGTAGTCGTACGTCTTCATGGCCCGACCGATCAAGCACCGAAACTACGACACCTCCGAGTTCTAGCACACGTTCAGCTCGATGATGATCCCCAGACTCCGATCCAGCAAAGTGTCGGGGAAGAGTTTTGTCAGCACGACGGCGTGATTACGATCTTGATGTACTACCGTTGCAGGGCTTCGCCTAAGCACCGCTACAATATTATCGAGGATTATGGTGGAAGGGAGCACCACACACGGCTAAGAATATGATCACGTGGATCAACTTGTGTGTCTCGAGGTGCCCCCTGCCCCCGTATATAAAGGATCAAGGGGGGGTGCGGCCGGCCAGGAGGAGTCCTACTCCCACCGGGAGTAGGATTCCCCCCTTTCCTAGTTGGAATAGGATTCGGGAGGGGGGAAAGAGGAGAGAGAGAAGGAAGGGGGCGCCGCCGCCCTCTCCTTGTCCTATTCATACTAGGGGGAGGGGCATGCGGCCCATCCCTAGCCACCTCTCCTCTCTTCCATTAAAGCCCACTAAGGCCCATATACCTCCCGGGGGGTTCCGGTAACCTCCCGGTACTCCGTTAAAATCCCGATTTCATCCGGAACACTTCCGATATCCAAATATAGGCTTCCAATATATCAATCTTTATGTCTCGACCATTTCAAGACTCCTCGTCATGTCCGTGGTCACATCCGGGACTCCCAACAAACTTCGGTACATCAAAATGCATAAACTCATAATATAATTGTCATCGAAACCTTAAGCGTGCGGACTCTACGGGTTCGAGAACAATGTAGACATGACCGAGACACGTCTCCGGTCAACAACCAATAGCAGAACCTAGATGCTCATATTGGCTCCTACATATTCCACAAAGAACTTTATCCGTCAGACCGCATAACAACATACGTTGTTCCCTTTGTCATCGGTATGTTACTTGCCCGAGATTCGATCGTCGGTATCTCAATACCTAGTTCAATCTCGTTACCGGCAAGTCTCTTTACTCGTTCCGTAATACATCATACCGCAACTAACTCATTAGTTGCAATGCTTGCAAGGCTTGTGTGATGTGCATTACCGAGAGGGCCCAAAGATACCTCTCCGACAATCGGAGTGACAAATCCTAATCTCGAAATACGCCAAGCCAACATGTACCTTTGGAGACACCTGTAGAGCTCCTTTATAATCACCTAGTTACGTTGTGAAGTTTGGTAGCACACAAAGTGTTCCCCCGGTAAACGGGAGTTGCATAATCTCATAGTCATAGGAACATGTATAAGTCATGAAGAAAGCAATAGCAACATACTAAACGATCGAGTGCTAAGCTAACGGAATGGGTCAAGTCAATCACATCATTCTCCTAATGATGTGATCCCGTTAATCAAATGACAACTCTTTGTCTATGGTTAGGAAACATAACCATCTTTGATTAACGAGCTAGTCAAGTAGAGGCATACTAGTGACATTTAGATTGTCTATGTATTCACACATGTATTATGTTTCCGGTTAATACAATTCTAGCGTAAATAATAAACATTTATCATGAAATAAGGAAATAAATAATAACTTTATTATTGCCTCTAGGGCATATTTCCTTCAGAACATGCTACCATTGTCCGTTTTGTACATGCACATGCTATGTGGGTGAAATTATGATACCATCCCAACTTTCAACTTTTTCAGAGTTCATTTGAAATGCTTTCATGTCTTATGGTTCGGCCCTCGTAATACCATGACCATTAGTCCCTGTCCCATGCCAACTTTCAACTTTCAACTTTCTAAAACTAATGGCACTAACAGAAAGTTTATAATTTTGCTCCTCGCCCCTGGCCCATGACCATTAGTCCCGGTTTGTGCCACAAACCGGGACTAAAGGGTTGGTCCTCGTTGCAGACAGAGTTTAGTCCCACCTCGCCAACCGAAGGGGGCTTACACCGGTTTCTAAGCCCTTCCCTCTCTGCCTTGTTGAGCTCCTCTCAAAGTGAAAATAGATGCCCTAATAGAGAAAAGTTTAACCTAAATTCATAGTGAATTTCTCTGAAATTCATAGAAATTTACTAGGAATTTAGGTTGAATTTTCTCTATAAGCGCATCTATTCTCATTTTTTTAGTAAGTTAATCACAAACTTGTGATTCAAACAATTTTCAAAGAATTCAAATTTTAACTATTCAAATTTGAAAACTAATGGCAGTAATAGAAAGTTTATAATTTTTCTAAAACTAATGGCACTAACAGAAAGTTTATAATTTTGCTAACCTAAAAGCAAATAGAATTAAAAATTAAAGCAAAAAACAAAAGAAAATAAATAATGCAAAAAATCAAAAAATAGGAAAAAACTATTTT
>NC_041382.1:42951316-42952020 GCF_002162155.2 Triticum dicoccoides
AATTAAAAATTAAAGCAAAAAACAAAAGAAAATAAATAATGCAAAATACAAATCAAAAAAACAGGAAAAAACTATTTTTATAGTAAAATTAATCACAAAATAAAATAAATAAAGCAACAAAGAAAACAAAAGAAATTAAAAAAGTGTTTTCAAATTTGAAAACTAATGGCATTAAAAAAAGTTTATAATTTTTCTAAAACTAAAAGCATAAAGAATTAAAAAATAAAGCAAAAAACAAAAGAAAATAAATAAAGCAACAGAAAAACAAAAAAATGCCACCTACTGGGCCACCACAGCCTGAATACGACTAGAAACCCTACCATGGGCCAGGATTCAGGCCCGCAGCAGGCCCAGTAGGCCCACAGGCATTGTAGTGACAAATTAGGCCCGAAAGCCTGCAGTTGAGAGGAGCTCAGGAGGGTGGGCGCAGCAGCGCTTATAAACCACTCCCGAGCCCTCTCAACTAGCGAGGTGGGACTAAACTTTTGGGCGCGGGGCAGCACAAGGCCATTGGTCCCGGTTGGTGGCACCAACCGGGACTAAAGGGGGCATTTGTCACGGTTCGTGGCACCAACCGGGACCAATGCCCCCCTTTAGTCCCAGTTGGTGCCACCAACCGGGACCATAGGCCTCTGCTTCCCGCCCTTTCGACTGCTGAAAAGAGACCTATGGTCCCGGTTGGTGGCACGAACCGGGACCATAGG
>NC_041382.1:42952467-42959454 GCF_002162155.2 Triticum dicoccoides
CGTCGCCCGCTCCCCGTCGCCGTCGCCCCGCGCCGCTGCAGGCCTTCTCCCCATCGCTGCGTGCGCCGTCGCCGGCCTCCTCCTCGTTGCTGCGTGCGCCATCTCCGGCCCCCTCCCCGTCACCCCGCACCGCGTCGCCGGCCTCCCCTGCGCCGTCACCGGCCTCCTCCCCGTTGCGCCCCGAGTGAGCTCCCCCCTTGCCATCGATCCCTGTCGCTCTGACCATCGCCGCCGCCGCTACTCTCTGTTTGTGTATGTATATGCTCATATGTATTTGGATTTGGCTATGTATGTATGTATATGCTCATATGTATGTATGTATGTATGTATATGCTCTCTGTATATGGATTTGGCTATGTATATGCTCTCTGTATATGCTCATATGTATGTATGTTCATATGGCATTTTTTCTATATATGAATTATTTTTTTGTTCATGGATCTATGCTAGAGAAAACGAGGGGGTGATAGATGATGATGAGGGGTCGAGAGGGGGACGAGAGGTCGAGAGGGGTCGAGGGGAGAAAAAAAATGTTATCAGGGACGAGGGTCGTCGAGGGGTTGAGAGAGGGACGAGGGGTCGAGAGGGGTACGAACCGGGACCAATACTCTGTGTATATAAGCAGGACTTAGAAAGAAGAAGAGGAGAGGAAGAAGAGGAGAAATAAATAAGAAGAAGAAAAAAAAAGAAAAATAAGAGGAGAAGAAGGAATAGTGGAGAAGAAGAGAAAATAGAATATATTCTATTTTTTCTTCTTCTCCACTATTCCTTTCTTCTTCTCCTCTTTTTTTCTTCTTTTTTTTCTCTAGCTATTCCTTTCTTCTTCTCCTCTTTCTTCTTCTTCTTCTTCTTATTATTCTTCTTCTTCTTCTTCTTCTTCTTAATTTTTATCGGGAACGAGGGTGTCGAGGATCGCCGAGGGGTCGAGGGTCGCGAACTAGGGTAGAGGGTCGAGGGTCGTTAAGCGGTCAAGGGTCGAGGGTTTCAGGGTCGAGGGTTCGAGGGTTCTATAGGGTCGAGGGATCGAGGGTCGAGGGTTCCAGGGTCGTCTAGGGGTCGAGGGTTCCAGGGTCGTCGAGGGTTCGAGGGGTCGAGAGAGGTTTCCTAGTATCAAAGTATTGAAGAAATCCATGGCTTCATCATTAGCCGGAAGTAACTAGGGCATGACGAAGTCCTCCAAAGTTATTTTGGAATGGTGTCCCGGATAGGATAATTTGTCCTTTTGTATGAATTTCACCAAAGGCCTTCCAAATAA
Organism: Triticum dicoccoides; assembly: GCF_002162155.2. NCBI lineage: Eukaryota > Viridiplantae > Streptophyta > Magnoliopsida > Poales > Poaceae > Triticum > Triticum dicoccoides. The sequence goes on from NC_041382.1 coordinate 42,953,723, forward strand.
CGATATTTGGAAGGTTCTTGCTGAACTTTGTACCAAAAAGCGAATTATCCTATCTAGGACTCCATTCCAAAATAACTTTGGAGAACTTCGTACCATCATGCACCTGTTACTTTCGCCTAATGATGAAGACATGGTTTTGTTGAATCCTTTGACACTGGGCAACCTCCCGAACCCTCGGTGATCCTCTCGAACATGAGAGGAAGAAGAGGATCGCCGAGGGGTCGAGGGTTCCAGGGTCGTCGAGGGTTCGAGGGGTCGAGGATCGCCGAGGGGTCGAGAGAGAGATTTCCTACTATCAAAGTATTGAAGAAATCCATGGCTTCATCATTAGCCAGAAGTAACCAGGGCATGACGAAGTCCTCCAAAGTTATTATGGAATGGTGTCCCGGATAGGATAATTTGCCTTTTTGTATGAATTTCAGCACAGGCCTTCCAAATAACGATATTTGGAAGGTTCTTGCTGAACTTTGTACCAAAAAGCGAATTATCGTATCTAGGACTCCATTCCAAAATAACTTTGGAGAGCTTCGTACCATCATGCACCTGTTACTTTCGCCTAATGATGAAGACATGGTTTTGTTGAATCCTTTGACACTAGGCAACCTCCCGACCCCTCGGCGATCCTCTCGAACATGAGAGGAAGAAGAGGATAAAAAAAGAAGAGGAAGAAGAAAAAAAAGAGGAGAAGAAAGAATAGAGGAGTTCTTCTCCTCTATTCTTTCTTCTCCTCTTTTTTTCTTCTTCTTCCTCTTTTTTTTATCGGGAACGAGGGTCGTCGAGGGACATAGATGTAGTGTCGTCATTGTCGATATATACCCCCTCCCGATAGCTTCAACACGTGGGGGGGTCGATATTACCCCCTCCTTGAAGCGTTCTCGATGCCACCCCAAACCCTTGAAGCATTGTCGAGGCCACCCCAAACCCTAGAGAAGCAGCGTCGAGGCCACTAATTAATATATATGATTCCTTACTATGATTAGGTAGCTAGTTCTACGTTTGCCACTAATATATCCATCTGTCATGTTTGAATAATAATTGCCATGTTGTAAATATTTGTAGAAACTATGGACACCGCCCGAGACGAAGCAAAAGAAGCATTGTTGAGGGACATAATCACAGAAGGAAGTAATGCCGTCTCGTTGTTTCTCAACGACACCGATGGTCTGGAAGGAGAGGGTGAAGAAGCTAGCTACGGTGACCTAATGCCAGTGCAAGAAGAAGAACATGAGGACGGCTCCGGTGACCCAATGCCGGTGCAAGAAGGACACCGTGATGATGGCTCCGGTGACCGAACCGAGTCCGGCCAGGTATATATATTAGTTAAGCCTGTGCTGACTAGCTGATTGATGCATTCATTGTTTTGGTATGTACACATATTAATTAAGTCTTTGTTCTTTTTTCTAGCCCTCCGGATCGAGCACAACTTCAGTAAAGAGACGAGGCCCGAAGAAAAAGTTGAGCTCGGATGAAAGGTTTGAGATCATAGCAATCGCGCCTGACGGCCAACCGATTGAACCCATCCGAACAAAGAACGCATTTGTTGCTCAGTGCAGGGTTCTGGTTAGGGACAAGATCCCGATAAGCATCCAGCAATGGTTTAAGGAGGCTACAGAAGACCCTGAGGTGTCTTATGTCAATGATATGCAGAAAAATGATCTTTGGACTGAGCTGAAGTCAAATTTCACCCTACCGCCAGAGGATAATCCAGAGAACCCAGTTAAAGAGCAATTAATCAAGTCTTTTGCTCTTAAGAGGATGGCAGAACTATTCAGGAGGTGGAAGAAAGAGCTGAATAAGTTTGTCGAAAATAATGAGACACCAGAATTCAAGGGCAGATATGAGAAGATCAGAGATCACTGGCCCGCATTTGTGGCCCACAAGACATCGGAAAAGAGTAAGAAGATGTCGGTGACAAACAAGCAAAATGCTGCGAAGAAGAAGCATCACCATCGCATGGGGTCAGGTGGCTACCTCGTAGCCCGGCCTAAGTAGGCCAAGACTGAGAATGATCTGGTTGATAAAGGGATCGAACCAGAGACAATTAACTGGCCAGACCGTTGCCGGACTTGGTTCTTCGGGGATGGCGGAACCTTGGACCCTGTAATAGGGAAGTGCATTTGTACGAACGATCAAATGGACATACCAGTCAGGAAGCTTAAGAAGTATATCGAAGCAGCGCAGCAAGGGACGTTCTTTCCAGACAGAGAGAACGACGAGCTCACAATGGCCCTCGGGAATCCTGAGCACCCTGGATGAACACGAGGCACGGCAGGCTCCATTCCGTGGAAGGTTGGGTTTCCGGACGCAGGCGGTTACAAATCCCATGAGAGGAGGAAAAAAGTGCAGCAGACCCAAATGCAGGCGCTGCAAGCAACGGTAGACGCGATAGAGGAACGAGAAGCAAATCGCAACAAACGTACTGCCGAAGCTTCCCCCGAAGCTACCCCGCCATCTCAGCGCAGAAGTAGCATGGCTTCCACCGAGCTGCTTCAGCCGGAGCATGCCTTGACGGCTCCTGCCAGCTATCCTGTGGATGCTATCATGGAGTCTCAAAATTGCCACCTTATGACGCAATGGATGAATTTGAAGGTCAAGGCGGCTGTTGGCTCTGTTTATCCTACTGAACCTGGCACAACTTTTCACTGCCGGCCGAGTCCAGTAGGATATGCTAGGGTGATGGTGGATGAAATAACGGAGGGATTTGAGGACCTCCAGCTTGACCACCCTACCGGTGAAGGGGAGACTCGGCTTGGGTCTGCTCTGAAGACTCCATGCCTATGGCGGAAGGAGCTCATCAACCTTCCGAACTAGATGCCTCCGCCTCCTCCTCCTCCTCCAGCGAGTCAGGGCACTCCGCCTCCTCCACCGCCTCCTCCTCCGGCGAGTGACGATCAGGGCCCTCGGCCGGATCCTTCTCCGGCGCGTGGCAGCACTCCGCCTCCTTCTCGTCCTGCGCTGGCGCGCCCGGGCAGCCAGCCTCCTCCTTCTCTGCCTCGTCAGCAACGGCGGAAGAGACTCGCCGCCGCTGCGGAAGCTGCTCCGGCGCGTCGTTGTCCTTCTCCTCCGCCTCGTAAGCAAGTAAAGAAGACAACCGCTCCGTCTGCTCGGCCGGCGTCGAGCAGTACAACCAGAGGCGGGAGGACATACAGATTCGGTCCTTCTCTGAAGAGTCCACAGAAGTTACCATATGAGAAGACCCCGGAGGAGAACGCGAAGATCGCGCGAACCGAAGTGGATGACTGGTTTCAAGGGTTGAAAGCAAAGAGACATCCACCTTCGGAGGAGAAGGTAGATCCGGTGAAAGTGAAGCGCACTCTGGCTGCCCTGGTAAAACCACCCAAGTCTCCGCCGAAAGGCAACTATGAGCGCATTATTGCAAAGACATGGGCCGAAGCGGAGCGGTCGGGAAGTACAGTCGGTGATCAAAGGCTGAAAGAACGACGAGCAGCTGGGAAACAAATTGCCCAGCTCGGCGAACAAGCGAAGCAATCGTGGCCCCCGCTCAAGGTGCCTAGCAACATCGTGGATCCGAGGATGGTGCCCGGTTATTGCAATGTTGACGATTACCTGCCCGACGATGTACATTATGCTCCCATGGAGGTGCGGATATACAGATACGAGTATGGGAAGCCTCTCGTCAAAGATGAATAATCTTTAACAACGATGATGCGAAGATTACATGATTGGTACTTGAAAATCTGCAGAGAGTCTGGGGGGAGGAGTACTTTGTATGCGAGAGTTAAACTGGAGCATGACCTCGTTGGAATTGAACTGTTGCCTATTCCATTTGAGGAGTTCTATCAGTTTTTCAATCAATTGGTCCTCGATAAAACAACGGTCACCTGCTACTGTCTGTAAGTACTACTACTTCTGTCATTAAGTCTCTCTATATAGCTCATCTCTTTCATTGCATGTATTTATAATTATCCTCACTATATTATGCAGATTAAAGATCGCCAAATTGAAGAAAAGACAAATCGGTGATATTGGGTTCATTAACACATATCTCATAGATGCAACTGAGGTTGAACATCGTCCCGAAGATACCGAGGCCAACTTGCTACGATCATTCAAAAAAATGAAAACAAAGATATAATACTCTTTCCTTACAACTTCAAGTGAGTGTTACTGTCTTGTGCATATTCGGTTTCCCTTATATATTAGTCCAGGATATAGTAATGTAATTGATGAGTTATGCATGCGTGCACATGTATCACTATATTCTCCTAGAGATTAAGCTTGAGCAGGGAGTAGTAATTGTCTTGGACTCTAAACGAAAAGATCCCCAGGAGTATGCGGACATGACTGAAATCCTCAAGAAGTAAGTTAAATCGATCATTATCCACCATATCAGCAACTTTGTTCATTTCCTGATATCAAGTAATTGTTTTCTTTGTCCAGGAGGGTTTGGAGAAAATTCACCAGAAAAGTTCCCGGACTGCCGAAGGAGCTGGAATTTAGACACCCGAAAGTAAGTACTATAGTAGCATGTTCCGCGCATATCCTAGTGATTCAAGTGCTAGTTTCATCAATACCATTTAGCATTATTGCGTATCAGTTTGATTGACCTCTATTTCTTCTAAAGTGGTTGTGGCAGGAACAAGGGAATGATTTATGTGGATACTACGTCTGCGAGTCCATCCGCCACATGACCTGTGAGCGGGGCGGGTACTCTGATGAACAATATGAAGTACGTAAATAACAACATTCACAATTTTATTTTATTACCATCATTTGTGTTGAGTTTCATTCATTCATATATATATATATATATATGTATGTATGTATTGACCCCCTTCTTCAAATTAGATGTTTCAGAAGCGGGATGAACTCCTAGCACCAGCTCGCATGCGAGCAATTCAAGAGGAATTGGCGGCATTCTTTCTTGACCACGTGATCGCTGAAGACGGAGAATACTATGTGGACCATGAGTCCATATGATTATATTTGTAAGAGATAATTATTGTATATATGTAGCCGGTAGTGTCGGATAGATATACGAGAACTTGTTGTTCGACCAATCTCTCGGAGAAGGAGAGGTGGTCGATATCACTTCTCTCTGTATGCATACATGTTCATGACGATCTTCTGTTTCCTTCGTTTGCTTACTAGATATCTAGCGTGTCTAGTCCTCTCTATACATATGTATAGTACGTAGCGTCGACCAAGCATGGACATAAGAGAGGACACTTCTCTCTATTAATTATAGCTAGCTAACACAATATATGAAACACCTAAATTAACCCCCCAAAACCCCCAACCCCCCCCTTTCAAAAAAAACAAAAACCCCAGCCACAGAAATGCTGAGGCGTGGATGCCTATTGGTCCCGGTTGGTGCCACCAACCGGGACCAAAGGGTCTCCTGCCTGGGCTCCGCGCACAGGCCACGTGGAGGCCCATCTGTCCCGGTTCTGGATTGAACCGGGACTAAAGGGACAGGGCATTAGTACCGACCCTTTAGTCCCGGTTCCAGAACCGGGACAAAAGGGACAGTGCATTAGTACCGACCCTTTAGTCCCGGTTCCAAAACCGGGACAAAAGGCCCTTACGAACCGGGACTACAGGCCCTTTTTCTACCAGTGCCTCCCTCCGTCGCCAGATCCCCCACTCGACCCCAAACGTACGCCGCCGCCCCCTTGCTCCGCCCCCTCCGTCCGCCGCGCCTGCACGCCGTCGGCGCCACCGCCGCTGCTGTGGTCTTGCGCTACCCCGACGCCGCTGCCCCGACCCCG
>NC_041382.1:42959728-43003091 GCF_002162155.2 Triticum dicoccoides
GTGAGGGCCTCCTCCGGCCCCTGCAGCAGCCGGCGAGCGCGACCCCGACGCACCCATCCCGCCTGCCCCTGCCGTCCTCCGCCATCGGCCCCTGCTCTCCTTCGACCGCGGCGAGCGAGGACCCGGACGAGCTCGGACCCCGACCCCGACCCCTTCGCCGACACCGACCCCGACCCCTCCGGCGACCAGGTACCTCTCCTCCTTCCTCCTTTCTCCCTCTCTCCACCATTCCCCATTCCGCTGCTGCCTCCGGCCGCCGCTCGCTGCCTTGCACACCCGCGCATGCACCTAGCCGTGCCAGCCCTGCTTGCCATCCCGCGCGCGCCCCTGCGCCTGCCTGAGCTGCTTCTGCTTACTGTACTGCTAGCTAGCTTTTCAATTTTTACATTGACTAACCTCCTAGACAGACCCTAATCTATGGTTAAACAACTGGTAAAATGACTGAATAAAATATGAGTAGGTGGTATATGATCAATAGGCAATACTAGTGGATATTAGGCCTTTTTACAGGCAATAATAGTGGGTGATGTACCTGGATGTCGGTGGGCGATGCTCTGGTGGTATGTATTATGTGTCCGCTTTTTTTGAGATTGCTGCTGCTATCTCAGCAGATTATATGTAGTGTGTCATTATTGCTATGGTCATGTAAGAGAAATGCTTTGCCTTGCTAATTTTACCATGAGATTTGGGGTAATCAGCTAGTTCTGGTCAAAGCAAGTGGTTTTCCTAAGCTATGCCTTGGTTAGAAAATGATGCATGATGGTTTGTTCAGAAGAGGAATAATCCAAGGATAGCACGTATCATGGGGTCAAACCTGGGACCCCTATTGTAATTTGATTTTGATTATTAATTTTTCTGTGAGCATATGAATTACAATGTTTGTGTTGTAATGAAACTTGAGCTGAAATAGAACTTGACAGCCTGTATAGTGAATATATACAATCATTGTAATTTTTGGGAGTAATTTTTGGTGTCAAATCACTCAAGCAGTAACTGAATTTTTAAACTGAACTCGACACAATACTATTCAGTTAATTTGCTTGGACAGTAATATGTATGCTCATCACTTTATGTATGTTGTTATGCACTGTTATCTCTGTTCAGTTGACTAATGAAGCACTAGGCTCATCCATGGTACAAGTTCACCTGTGAACACTTCAAATTAGTCAGGACATCCCGTACTGATAGATGTAAATTGTGTCCAGTAGGCTTTGAAGCACCGGTTTTTCCTGTTTCTAACTCCGAATCTGATATAAACCATACTGTTGGCATAAGTGGTCTTTTGTATATGTGCTGATGCTTTGTTAATATAAAGCTATAGATGATGTTGTACTTGTGATGATGTTACTTGTGATCTTCTGAAATGACCCATTGGCGACTTCATTACGCGGGGATAATGATATTGCAGGTACCCCGAGAGGCCCTTGAGTTTGCCGGAATGTCGATTAACTTCCATTCCAGCAAATTCGGGTACTCCGTATGTCCTATTTTCAGCAAAGGTCATGCTGAAATTTTAGCATGACTTTGCTAAAAATAGGACATATGGGGTACTTGCGATTAATGTTGATTATCTTCTGCTCAAAATTTATGCTGCTATAATGTTGTAAGGGTACTAATTGGTCTCTTCTGCTGCTTATCAGAGATGGGGGGAAGCAGCCACCGCCGCTCTACCTCACCGGAGTATGAGTTGGATGCTTTCGAGTTCTTCACTATCATACTTTGTTCTTCAGTATCAGCCACGAGGCAGGTATATAAAACGAGAGATCTCCCCTTCACCCATCTCATTATGATAACTCTGTTTTTTGCTACATCACTCCTTGTCCCAAATTGCAGAGGCTGCCTGACGCTTTTATGAAGATGATGGTTGAAGATCCGCCAGATAATGTGAAGCTCCAACAGGCCGGCAGCGGGGTTTGCAGGCTGTGGGACGTGGAGTTGGTGATCGAGGAGGGCCACATGTACCTGTGTCGTGGCTGGGAGAAGTTATACAATGCCTACGACCTGTGGACCGGGTACTTTCTTCTCTTGAGGTACGACGATGATGCCACAATGCTCATCATGAAGGTTTTCAACAAGACTATGTGTCACATGCGCTACGCTGAAGACGAAGATGCTAGTGCGTTTTGCCTCTTCTTATTCCTCCATATTTGGCTTTGTCTCACATTGATTGTTAACGGTCATTGTTGCATTTGGACAGGCAATGGGAGCAGCAGGAGCGACACTGGCTACAGCCAAAGCAACAGCAATTATGGCTATAGCAAAAGCAACAACGATTCTGGCCTTAGCGAAGGAACAGCGATTCTGCCAGCAGCGAAGACAACAAGAAGGATGATCCGGACTGGAGTGGGGAAGAAGAGGAGCAGAGTGGGGATGAGGAGCTGCAGGATGATGATGGGCATCAAGCTGAGGATGACCTAGCGCTGGTAGTGGCTGACTAACGGCAAGAGATGGTGGTGGCTGACCAAGTGCAAGAGATGGTGGTGGCTGACCATGGGCAAGAGATGGTGATGGCTGACCATGGGCAAGAGATGGTGGTGGCTGACCATGGGCAAGAGATGGTGGTGGCTGAGGGTAGCCTCGCAATGGTAGTGGTGCCTGACAATTACCACGCACCGGTGGTGGCGCCGGCGAGCCCACAGCTGGGCGACATGACCACGCCAATTGTGGTAGAAGACTACATCCCACAGCTGCCTCCACTGCCTCCATCGCCTCGCCGCTCTTGGCGCATCAGGCTGAGGAAGGAGAAGGAGAATAACAATGAGAACTGAACTATGTCAGGTATGTCAGATCTCCAAAATGACATATATATATATATATATTTACTTAGTTACCTATTTATCTCTAATATGCTTAGTTTCCTATAGGTTAGCTCCAAAATTACTTATGTTAGCACAAAATGATCAAGTTTACATAATAAGCTTATAGTCTTCTTCTTATTCTTCTTCTTATCCAAAATGACATATGTTAGCTTCATTTTACCTAAGTTGGCTCTAATATGCTAACTTAGAGCGTATATGCTTAGTTTCCTATCGGTTAGCTCCAAAATTACTTATGTTAGCACAAAATGATCATGTTTACATAATAAGCTTATAGTCTTCTTCTTATTCTTCTTCTTATCCAAAATGACATATGTTAGCTTCATTTTACCTAAGTTGGCTCTAATATGCTAACTTAGAGCTTATATGCTTAGTTTCCTATAGGTTAGCTCCAAAATTACTTATGTTAGCACAAAATGATCAAGTTTACATAATAAGCTTATAGTCTTCTTCTTATTCTTCTTCTTATCCAAAATGACATAGGTTAGCTTCATTTTACCTAAGTTGGCTCTAATATGCTAACTTAGAGCTTATATGCTTAGTTTCCTATTGGTTAGCTCCAAAATTACTTATGTTAGCACAAAATTATCAAGTTTATATAATAAGCTTATAGTCTTCTTCTTATTCTTCTTATTCTTCTTCTTATTCTTCTTCTAGTTTCTTCTTCTTCTTCTCTTCTTCTTCTTCTTCTTCTAACTTCTTGTTTATCATTTTGCAGATTTGATTTAATTCACGGAAGCTTGCATGGATGGAGTGCTTCTTTTCCATTTGTGTTTTTATTTTGTATCAATGTGAAACTTTTGTGAATTGATGGATAACGGTGTTGAATGAACATTGTGAAACTTTTGTAATATGTAACGATGGAACTATGTGTTGGCTATGTATGTATATATGATGAAACTTGTGTGTTGGATATGATCTGGTGGACGCAGGTAACATCGTTACATATGGCCCCCTGTATGTAAGCTAAGCATATCTGTGTTGTATGTTATCTCTAATATTTTTTAACCTGTGAAAATATCAGGAATGAAAAAAAAACATAATATTCATACTAGTGGCGCACCACACAAGACACTAATGGCGCACTGCTATAATCACACTAATGGCGCATCACCCAACAATGCGCCATTAGTATGCCAAAGCACATGGTTAAATATGGCCCCCTGGGAGGCATACTAATGGCGCATGGTGTTCTATACTAATGGTGCACTGCTCGGTGCGCCATTAGTATACCAGATAGTATACCAGATACTAATGGCGCACCGGTGGTGCGCCATTAGTAAGAAATACTAGTGGCATGATACTAATGGCGCACCAGCAGTGCGCCATTAGTAGGCAAAACTGGTGCACCATTAGTAGCCCTTATCCTAGTAGTGTTCAGAGATGGAGATCACAAGAACAAGATGATGATGACCATATCATATCACTTATATTGATTGCATGTGATGTTTATCTTTTATGCATCTTATTTTGCTTAGATTGACGGTAGCATTATAAGATGATCTCTCACTAAATTTCAAGGTATAAGTGTTCTCCCTGAGTATGCACAGTTGTGAAAGTTCTTCCTGCTGAGACACCACGTGATGATCGGGTGTCATAAGCTCTACGTTCAAATACAATGGGTGCAAGACAGTTTTTGCACACGCGGAATACTCATGTTAAACTTGACGAGCCTAGCATATGCAGATATGGCCTCGGAACACTGAGACCGAAAGGTCGAGCGTGAATCATATAGAAGATATGATCAACATAGTGATGTTCACCATTGAAAACTACTCCATCTCACGTGATGATTGGACATGGTTTAGTTGATATGGATCACGTGATCACTTAGATGATTAGAGGGATGTCTATCTAAGTGGGACTTCTTTAATAATTTGATTAAACTCAACTTTAATTTATCATGAACTTAGTACCTGATAGTATTTTGCATGTCTATGTTGTTGTAGATAGATGGCCCGTGCTGTTGTTTCGTTGAATTTTAATGCGTTCCTTGAGAAAGCAGAGTTGAAAAATGATGGTAGCAATTACACGGATTGGGTCCGTAACTTGAGGATTATCCTCATTGCTGCACAGAAGAATTACGTCCTGGAAGCATGGCTAGGTGCCAAACCTGCTGCAGGAGTTGAACCAGATTTTATGAACGTTTCGCAAAGCAAAGCTGATGACTACTCGATAGTTTAGTGTGCCATGCTTTACTGCTTAGAATTGGTACTTCAACGATGTTTTGAACGTCATGGAGCATATGAGATGTTCCAGGAGTTGAAGTTAATATTTCAAGCAAATGCCCGGATTGAGAGATAACAAGTCTCCAATAAGTTCTACAACTGCAAGATGGAGGAGAATAGTTCTGTCAGTGAACATATACTCAAAATGTCTGGGTATAATAATCACTTGATTCAACTGGGAGTTAATCTTCCGAATGATAGTGTTATTGACAGAATTCTTCAATCACTACCACCAAGCTACAAGAGCTTTGTGATGAACTATAATATGCACGAGATGGATAAGACGATTCCTGAGCTCTTCCCGATGCTAAAGGCTGCGGAGGTAGAAATCAAGAAGGAGCATCAAGTGTTGATGGTCAACAACACCACAAGTTTCAAGAAAAAGGGCACAGGGAAGAAGAAGGGGAACATCAAGATGAACGGCAAACAAGTTGCTGTGCAGGAGAAGAAACCCAAGTCTGGACCTAAGCCTGTGACTGAGTGCTTCTACTACAAGCAAACTGGTCACTGGAAGCGGAACTGCCCCAAGTATTTGGCGGATAAGAAGGATGGCAAGGTGAACAAAGGTATATGTGATATACATGTTATTGATGCGTACCTTACTAATGCTTGCAGTAGCACCTAGGTATTTGATACTAGTTCTGTTGCTAATATTTGCAACTCAAAACAGGGGCTACGGATTAAGTGAAGATTGGCTAAGGACGACGTGACGATGCGCCTAGGAAATGGTTCCAAAGTCGATGTGATCGCGGTCGGCACGCTACCTCTACATCTACTTTCAGGATTAGTTTTAGACCTAAATAATTGTTATTTGGTGCTAGCGTTGAGCATGAATATTATATTTGGATCTTGTTTGATGCGAGACGGTTATTCATTTAAATCAGAGAATAATGGTTGCTCTATTTATATGAGTAATACCTTTTATGGTCATGCACCTTTGAGGAGTGGTCTATTTATATTAAATTTCGATAGTAGTGATACACATATTAATAATATTGAAGCCAAAAGATGCAGAGTTGATAATAATAGTGCAACTTATTTGTGGCACTGCCGTTTAGGTTATATTGGTGTAAAGCGCATGAAGAAACTACATTCCGATGGACTTTTGGAATCACTTGATTATGAATCACTTGGTACTTGCGGACCATGTCGACAAAAACTATGGAGCGAGCAACATATTTGTTGGAAATCATACATACTGATGTATGTGGTCCAATGAATGTTGAGACTCGCGGCGGGTATCGTTATTTTCTCACCTTCACAGATGAATTGAGCAGATATGCGTATATCTACTTAATGAAACATAAGTCTGAAACATTTGAAAAGTTCAAAGAATTTGAGATTGAAGTAGAAAATCATCGTAACAAGAAAATAAAGTTTCTATGATCTGATCATGGAGGAGAATATTTGAGTTACGAGTTTGGTCTTCATTTCAAACAATACGGAATAGTTTTGCAACTCACGCCACCCGGAACACCATAGGGTAATGGTGTGTCCGAACATCGTAATCGTACTTTAATAGATATGGTGCGATCTATGATGTCTCTTACTGATTTACTGCTATCATTTTGGGGTTATGCTTTAGAGACGGCTGCATTCATGTTAAATAGGGCACCATCTAAATCCATTGATACGACGCCTTATGAACTATGGTTTGGCAAGAAACCAAAGTTGCCGTTTCTTAAAGTTTGGGGCTGTGATGCTTATGTGAAAAAGCTTCAACCTGGTAAGCTCGAACCCAAATCGGAGAAATGTGTCTTCATAGGATACCCAAAGGAGACTGTTGGGTACACCTTCTATCACAGATCCAAAGGCAAGACTTTTGTTGCTAAATTTGGATCCTTTCTAGAGAAGGAGTTTCTCTCGAAAGAAGTGAGTGGGAGGAAACTAGAACTTGATGAGGTAACTGTACCTGCTCCCTTATTGGAAGGTAGTTTATCACAGAAACCGGTTCCTGTGACACCTACACCAATTAGTGAGGAAGTTAATGATGATGATCATGAAATTTCAGATCAAGTTACTACCGAACCTCATAGGTCAACCAGAGTAAGATCCGCTCTAGAGTGGTATGGTAATCCTGTTCTGGAGGTCATGTTACTAGACCATGACGAACCTACGAACTATGAGGAAGCGATCATGAGCTCAGATTCCACAAAATGGCTTGAGGCCATGAAATCTTAGATGGGATCCATGTATGAGAACAAAGTATGGACTTTGGTTGACTTGCCGGATGATCGGCAAGCCATCAAAAATAAATGGATCTTCAAGAAGAAGATAGACGCTGATGGCAATGTTACTGTCTACAAAGCTCGACTTGTTGCGAATGGTTTTCGACAAGTTCAAGGAGTTGACTACGATGAGACCTTCTCACCTGTAGTGATGCTTAAGTCCGTCCGAATCATGTTAGCGATTGCCGCATTTTATGATTATGAAATTCGGCAAATGGATATAAAGACTGCATTCCTGAATGGATTTCTGGAAGAAGAGTTGTATATGATGCAACCTGAAGGTTTTATCAATCCAAAGGATGCTAACAAAGTGTGCAAGCTCCAACGATCCATTTATGGACTGGTGCAAGCCTCTCGGAGTTGCAATAAACGTTTTGATAGTGTGATCAACGCATATGGTTTTATATAGACTTTTGGAGAAGCATGTATTTACAAGAAATTAAGTGGGACCTCTGTAGCATTTCTAATATTATATGTGGATGACATATTGTTGATTGGAAATGTAGAATTTCTGGATAGCATAAAAGGATACTTGAATAAGAGTTTTTCAATGAAAGGCCTCAATGAAGCTGCTTACATATTGGGCATCAAGATCTATAGAGATAGATCAAGACGCTTAATTGGACTCTCACAAAGCACATACCTTGATAAAGTTTTGAAGATGTTCAAAATGGATCAGGCAAAGAGAGGGTTCTTGCCTGTGTTATAAGGTGTGAAGTTGAGTAAGACTCAATGCCCGACCACTACAGAAGATAGTGAGAAAATGAAAGATGTTCCCTATGCTTCAGCCATAGGCTCTATCATGTATGCAATGTTGTGTACCAGACCTGATGTGTGCAATGCTATTAGTTTAGCAGGGAGGTACCAAAGTAATCCAGGAGTGGATCACTAGACAGCAGTCAAGAACATCCTGACATACCTGAAAAGGACTAAGGATATGTTTCTCATTTATGGAAGTTACAAAGAGCTCATTGTAAATGGTTACGTTGATGCAAGCTTTGACACTGATCCGAACGATTCTAAATCGCAAACTGGATACGTATTTATATTGAACGGTGGAGCTGTCAGTTGGAATAGTTCTAATCAAAGCGTCGTGGTGGAATCTACGATTGAAGTGGAGTACATTGCTGCTTCAGAAGCAGTGAATGAAGGAGTCTCGATGAAGGAGTTCATATCCGATCTAGGTGTCATACCTAGTGCATCGGATCCAATGAAAATCTTTTGTGACAATACTGGTGCAATTGCCTTGGCAAAGGAATCCAGATTTCACAAGAGAACCAAGCACATCAAGAGACGCTTCAAATCCATTCGGGATCAAGTCCAGGTAGGAGACATAGAGATTTGCAAGATACATACGGATATGAATGTTGCAGGCCCGTTGACTAAGCCTCTTCCACGAGAAAAACATGATCAACACCAAGGCTCCATGGGTATTAGAATCGTTACTATGTAATCTAGATTATTGACTCTAGTGCATGTGGGAGACTGAAGGAAATATGCCCTTGAGGCAATAATAAAGTTATTATTTATTTCCTTATATCATGATAAATGTTTATTATTCATGCTAGAATTGTATTAACCGGAAACATTATTACATGTGTGAAAACATAGACAAACAGAGTGTCACTAGTATGCCTCTACTTGACTAGCTCATTGATCAAAGATGGTTATGTTTCCTAGCCATAGACATGAGTTGTCGTTTGATTAACGGTATCAGATTATTAGGAGAATCATGTGATTAACTTGACCCATTCAGTTAGCTTAGCAATTGATCGTTTAGTATGTTGCTATTGCTTTCTTCATGACTTATACATGTTCCTAAGACTATGAGATTATGTAACTCCCGTTTACCGGAGGAACACTTTGTGTGCTACCAAACATCACAACGTAACTAGGTGATTATAAAGGTGCTCTCACTACAAAAAAAAAGACACATCCGTGACATTTTGGGCCGAACAAATTTTTTTTCTGTCATACATATGACACTTCTATGATGATAATTGTGACAAAACCCGGTATCATCATAGATGTGGTGGGATCCTACTTCTATGACAAAAAAATCATGACAAAAAATGGGCTTTTCGTCCTGGGCGGGCCGGAGAAGCAGTTGCATGACATTCTTTGGGCCGTCCATGACGGAAAAACCGTGGTAGAAGCGAGGGGGAGGAAAATTTCAGGGAGTTCCCGGTTACGGTGGGAGGTCGGGGGCCGAGCGATGCGCGTTTCTCTCGTACACGTACGTGCGTGTGTGCGGGGTGTTGATTCTAACTGAACCCGAGCGAGGCGTTGGGCTCTAAATGAACCCGAGCGATTGCACTGTAGGCTACGCATTACTGAACCCGAGCGATCGATCAATGGCTGTTAACTGAACCCGATCGAGTGATTCCTTTGCTACTGCTGCTAACTGAAGCCGATCGATGGGATGAACAGTGTGCGTTGTGGGGGGTTTGGATGAGTAGTGAGCGGCGGCGTTGCCTCTGGATGAATAGGACCCCATGGTGTGGTGGAGGGCTGGATGAACAGTAGACGGTGGAGGGGTGCCCGTGGAGGGGTGGATGAACAGGACCCCGTGGTGTGGAGGGCTGGATGAACAGTAGATGGTGGAGGGGTGGTTGAACAAGACCCCGTGGTGTGGAGGGATGGATGAACAGTAGACGGTGGAGGGGTGCCCGTGGAGGGGTGGTTGAACAGGACCCCGTGGTGTGGAGGGCTGGATGAACAGTAGACGGTGGAGGGGTGGTTGAACAGTAGCCGGTGGAGTAGCGCGCGGTGGAGGCTGGATGAACAGCAACCCGTGAAGGCTGGAGGAGGTCGACGGTGGAGATGAACAGTATCCCGTGGAGTCCTATTTTGTGGTACGCCACACCCCTCCGAATGAACAGGACCCCCATTTCGACCGTAGCGCTCCAACACAAGTCCGTTTCCTCCGTTTTGCGGTACACCACACCCCTCCCGATCAATAGGACCCTCGTTTTGACCGTAGGAGGTCCGTTTCCTCCGTTTTTGCGGTACGCCAGACCCCTCCCGATGAACAGGATACCGTTTCGAACGTGGCCGGTCGAACACAAGGCCATTTCCTCCGTTCTGCGGTACGCCAGGCCTCGTTTCCATCGCCTGTTCCGTCCAAGTCCTCCCGATGAACACGACGCATTCCGTTGCCTCCCCATGAACACGACGCATTCCATTGCCTCCCCATGAACACGACGACGACGTTGTTTCTCCGTTCTGACCCAGCCATGTACATGAGCCGGCGTCGTACATATGCGCGAGTAGGCGTTCGAGACCCCGCCCGTATGTACACATACGTGGCCGTATTTTCTTTCTTGCACCCTGGCCGATGTACGTACGTGTAAATGCTACATGCGCGCCTCTACTACCTCACGTGCACGCCTCTACTACGACACGTGCGCGCCTCTACATCGACCAGTATGTACGTACACATACGCAACCAGAATGACAATGCAACGTACGCTTCGACAAGGTGGGCCCCGACTGTCAGGCACTTTGTCGGTGTCAAAACCGGCGGATCTTGGGTAGGGGGTCCCGAACTGTGCGTCTAGGCCGGATAGTAATAGGAGGCAAGGGACACGAAGTTTTTACCCAGGTTCGGTCCCTCTCGATGGAGGTAAAACCCTACGTCCTGCTTGATTAATATTGATGATATGGGTAGTACAAGAGTAGATCTACCACGAGATCGGGGAGGCTAAACCCTAGAAGCTAGCCTATGGTATGATTGTTGTTGTGTATGTTGTCCTACGGACTAAAACCCTCTGGTTTATATAGACACCGGAGAGGGTTAGGGTTACACAAAGTCGGTTACAATGGTAGGAGGTCTGCATATCCGTATCGCCAAGCTTGCCTTACACGCCAAGGAAAGTCCCTTTCGGACATGGGACGAAGTCTTCAATCTTGTATCTTCATAGTCCAGGAGTCCGGCTGAAGGTATAGTCCGGCCATCCGGACACCGCCTAATCCATGACTTCCTCAGTAGCCCCTGAACCAGGCTTCAATGATGACGACTCTGGCGCGCAGATTGTCTTCGGCATTGCAAGGCGGGTTCCTCCTCCAAGTACTTCATAGAAGATTTTGAACACAAAGATAGTGTCTGGCTCTGCAAAATAAGTTTCTACATATTGCCATAGAGAGAATAATATTTACACAAATCTAATCTGCTGACGTATTCCGTAGTGTGACACACCACGGCCAAGCCTTTATCCGAGTCGTTTCATTATCCCACCTCAGCGCGTCATGCGAGGCGGTTTCCATGGCACGTCTTGTTAAATCAGAGATCGTGTCCCCTTATTCCGGGATTCTCATCGATACGGGTGTGGGTAACCCAACCGTGCCATTGATTACGGCGCTTGGAGATAAGCGAGTTTTACTAGGCTGGTGGGGACATGAAGTTGCATCCACCCATATAAGGGGATAAGGATCCACCTTTTCACCTACGCCTTCTTCCTCCCTTGCTTATCCATTCTCGTGCACTCGAGCTCCAGCGCCCAAGTCCGCACTCCCCACCTCAACCTTCTCCAGCCATGTCCGGAGCGGGAGGAAAGTGTATGGTCTCCTCCGTCACGGAGGGACACATCTAAAAACTGAGGAAGGCCGGATACTTGTCTAACCACATTGTGTACCGGCTTCCCGAAAAGGGGAAGCTCATCCCCACCCCTAGGCCCCATGAGAGGGTGGTGTTCCTCCCCCATTTCCCCCGCGGACTGGACTTCCCTCTTCACCCATTTGTCCGGCGGCTCATGTTCTACTATGGCCTGGATTTCCACGATCTGGCCCTGAACTTTGTCCTCAACATCTCGGCGTTTATTGTCGTGTGCGAGGCTTTCCTCCGCATCCGCCCCCATTTCGGCCTATGGCTCAAGACTTTCAACGTCAAGCCGAAGGTGGTGCGCGGCAACCAGGCGGAGTGCGGAGGCGCATGGTGGGCAAGATGGCCAACGTCTTATGGCTCGAGGGCTCCTTTGTGGAGAACCTGAAGGGGTGGCAATCGGGGTGGTTTTACATCACTGAGTCGCGCGACCCCGAATGGGTGGCAGCCCCCGAGTTTCGATCCGGACCCCCTACGCGGCTCACCTCCTGGAAGGAGACGGGCCTATCATGGGGTAAAAAAGGAGAGATGACTGGACTCCAAACATGCATCCAAACCCTGGTGGACAAGAAGCTCAAACTTGTCAACGTAGTCCAGGTTATGCTCATCCGCCTGATCCTCCCGTGTCAACAACGGGCTTTCAACCTGTGGGAATTCGACCCGGCGCGGCACCAAACTCTGAGCAGGCTCTTCGACACGATGTATGAAGATGCCTGGAAGGTGCTTTTTAAGGCCGCCGAGGCCCCCGCATCCGCTACCGAGGATCGCGGATTCAGTACACAG
Source organism: Triticum dicoccoides (assembly GCF_002162155.2). Taxonomy (NCBI): domain Eukaryota; kingdom Viridiplantae; phylum Streptophyta; class Magnoliopsida; order Poales; family Poaceae; genus Triticum; species Triticum dicoccoides. The sequence continues at coordinate 42,972,384 of NC_041382.1, forward strand.
CGTCACGCTCATGCGGTAGGATGTTTTTTCCTTTTACAGGGTATCAGTTTTTCATAGTTAGACTCCATGCGGGATCTAAGCTCCCTTACCTTTGACAGGATTGGCAGGTGACGTCCGGACAGATCAACTGTCCGGATCCTTTGCCCGAAGTCCCAGCGGACGCTCGCTTGGCGAAGCTGCTGGTTCCAGCACCCTATGTGGTGCCGGAGAAGAAGGCCGCGAAAAAGGCCACGGGGACTCGAAAGAGTGCCCGACGCCAGGAGGTGCCGGATCCATCATCCGACGGTTCTGAGGCGCATTCCTCCCGTGAAGACGAGGAGGAAGAAGAAGAGACCTCTCCCCCTCTAGCGGGAGGAGAGAAGAAAAAGGAAGGCCGCCCTCTCTGGGGTGTCAGGACCGGATTTTCAAGATATTAATTTCCCAAAAGCGGCCCTTGTGCTCACCAGCCCCAGGATTACCGTTAGCTGATGAGACACCAACTTGTTACAGAAACTCCAAGCAAAATACAAAATATGAAGTACAAGACCATTTTGGCCTATGGGTACAACAATTGGTTTCTAGGGGTTGATGGCGGAAGCGGTTTGCGATCATCAACGTCTGTGGGACTCCATTTCCCACAGGAACAGCTGACCAGGATAACTCCTATCTTCGCGAGGCTGCTATCACCATTACGTAGGTTCTGGGGCTGTCATCGCAACGCTCCTCTCCATGCAAGAAATCTGGCCAAGACAATAGCCAGGGACAAGCCAGTGAGTACTTTGAATGTACTCGCAAACATTAAGAACACAGGTATAATATAGCCATTGATAATCCTGTTTTGAAATATTCCATGATCACTTCGTCAGTTATGAAATAAAGTTCATGATGCACGGAAGCAGATCATTCAACTAAAACATGAGTAAACAATCAGGGAGTAGAAATGAAAAGCACCGATCGGGTATCTGAAGCGACGCCTCAAAAGGATAATAGTATGAAGCGTGCCTCAGTCGGGCGTCTGTGCGACACCACATAAAGGGCTTATAAGTAAATTAAATAACAAGCATGCCACAGTCGGGCGTTTGTGCGACACCACATAAAGGGCTTATAAGTAAATGAAATAACAAGCATGCCACAGTTGGGCGTCTGTGCGACACCACATAAAGGGCTTATATAAGAATAATCACGATGAATACCCAGGAGGTAGAACCGTCCCAGGGATACTCAATAATTCAAATACATAAATGGTTAGTCCATAATAATAATCATAATCATCATACATCACAAGTCATGATCAATATTCTGGTTTAATAGTTTCTCCTCCGAAGACCGACACTAAGACCGACACTTGACCCATCCCAGACTGTAGTCCTTAACCATGGACACGGCTATTCGAATAGGTTTAATCTCTGCAGAGGGTGTACTCTTTACCCACGAGTAATGGATTTCTTTAGTTCATCGGAACTAATTCCGTCTACGGTCTTTTAGTCAAAAACACGCTTGACTTGCACACACTAGCTTAACTTTACTCTTGTCTGGAATCAACCAGACACCTGTTAAGCAAAACTCTAAGTGGGGAGGCTACAACCTCGCGTAGCATGGGATCAAATTTTTATCGCGCGCTCTACGGGGTGGCCTCCCCTCTCGGTATCAACCGGAAACACCCATGCCCCCGGACCAGGTGGCATGCCTACCAGCTACAACCGGTATCTTCCACCATGGCCTCTCTGTACGGTGTGTGCTAGGACATGGGTTGACAACTTACTGAACCGTACCCTACCTACGACAGGGGCAAGTGGCAGCACGAAACAAGTATGGGGGTTACTGGAACAAGACTCGATCTACGGCCGACTCAGGAGGCTTAAGTATTTCCTTCATGGTTAGCTCAAGAATTATATTTCACAGCCATCAGACACAACCACCAGTCATCATACCTCCCCCTGCCCCACCGGTCATAACCGTCTCGACAAGGGACAAGCTCGTGTCTACCCAAGATAGAGACTTTCACGGATCCTTCCCGGTAGGCATGAGAGGCATATGAGGGTGATTGCTATCACAAGTATGTCCATTTCCAACAGCAAACATTTCCATTTTTGCATTCAAGGTGTATGATCATATCGTCACATAAAAATAACTAATGCTTCATGTTGAGGTGGTGTTATAACCGTATCAAACAATCCCCAAAGTATATTATGCCAGGGTTCAGAATGCTTTCCTTCAAGGTGTGGAGAGTCAGGGTGCATTCCAAAACTTTGAAAGTTTTCATCTCTCTCCCACAAATCCTATTTTTGGAAATATTTAAATTAACACATAGTTTAAAAACTGTACAAAAAAGTTGCTTGGAAAATTTTGAAATAAATATGAAAATAAACTAGACAATATTTGAGGAACAACAGAAAAAGATTCAAGTCATTTGGATTCATATTTTAAAAGTTATAGCCAGTCAAAGTTTTGGTCAAACATGTTTTTAAAATAAAACAGAAAAGAAAACGTTTCAAAAGGAATATGCTTTTCGGGTAGAGAAGACGTACTCTGGGGTTTACGTCTTCACTTATCCAGCATGGACCGGCTCGTGGTCACTGACAATGGGTCCAGCAGGCCCACTGGTCAGGTTTGACTAGTCTCCACTCCCTCCCCATTCCTCTGCCTGAGCGGAGGCGGGACTCCGGCGATTGTCGCCGGCCAACGGGGGCTCCTCAAGGGCATCCGAGGCCAGGGATGGATCCGCCACTCCTAGGCGGTCCTCCCGGTGGTCGACTGGCTGGCGGGGACGGAGGGAATCGTCGGCCGCGAGCTCCGCGGCAGAGAGAGCTTCAGGCAGGTTTGGGGCTCCGGGATACCGTGGCTCCCGACCGTGTTTGAGGTGCTGGGCAGCTCCGCAGGGTCAAGGGGAGTCGAGCGGTGGTGTTGGAAAGGCAGGGGAGGCCCTGGCTGCGACGGACGGAGTTGGGGCGTGGCGGCGACCGAACCGGCCGGAGACGGAGAAGATGGCTTTCCCCCATTGATTTCAGGCTGTGGGTGTGATGTGGGAGTGGCCTGAGGTTTCGTCGGTGCTCGGAGGAGCTCGGGGGCCTCCTTTTATAGCGCAATGAGGTCGGTTCGCGGCGGTCGTGGATAAGCTCGTCGGTGACCGCCGTTCCGTTGCTGCAGGCGACGTGGCGACGACGTGCGCTAGCGGACGGCCTTGCGGATGAGGTCGGGCTGTTCAAAGGGGGCAGCTAGCGCGCTGCTGCGGCTTGGGCGGCGCCGTCCACGACGGAGCCCTGCTGCGGCCGTCGGCGGCTAATGTTGGTGGCGCTATGGGGCGCCAGGAGGAGGGGCCAGGCAGCTCTGCGGCGCGGGAGGAGTTGGGGCACTGGCTGTGGGCGGCCAAGGGGCAGCACGGGCACGGGTCGGGCGGCAGCGAGACGCGGCGGCTCGGTGCGCGCGCGTGCAAAACGTGCGCTCTGGGCACGCCCAGCGCACGCACGCTACATGCTCGACACAATGCCAGAGCTTGCTAGAGGATTAGGTTGGGGCTGGGGACTAGCAGGACTGGGTTAGGGTTATTTAGGAGCTCAGTGGACATGGTTGTTAGGTCAGATGATCAAGGTCACAAAGCAAACCAAAAATCATGCCAAATCTGCTCATACACTCAAGGTGTTCGACAGAATGCTAAGTGCATCTAGGCAACTCTTGGGGTGGCCCAAATTTCCAGATCATAGTCTCTCTAGATGAATGGGAGGGTGGTGAGGTTAGTTTGCCAAAAGCTCAAACTTGTTAGTGTAAGTTTTGCAAATCCACAATTTTGGAGAAAGAAAAAGGCATTGTTTCATAAACCAAAAATCTTCCAATGGGTCCACTCTCCTGGACTTAAGGGTTTTGCAAGATGGGCTATAAGTAGGAAAAAGAATCATAGCTAAAAGGGCAAGTTAAAATATGGTTGATGTACAAATCACCATGCTGGACCAGAATGAAGATGAGGTTGATTCACTCAAATTTTTCAAAGAACATAAATGGGTTTTTGCATAAAGTATAATAATGTACTTCCATTAACATCCCAAAATTTTGGTGGAGGCTTTAAAGAAATATTTAATTAGGTTGCAGTGTAAAAATGCTCACTGGACCAGATTTTAAAACTTGGTGTAGAGCTCAAAATATTAAGTGAATGAATTATATTTTTCCATAAAAGTGATTCAAAAACATCACATGACATCTCCAAATTTTGGTTGGAATTTTAGATAAATATATCAAGAGGTTGAAGTGCAAATTGGGTCCTGAAACTTAAAAAAATCATTTCAAGGAATAAATCTCAGGGAGAATTAGTTATGCAATTAAATCCACTTTTAAGAGAAATGTTTTTTTTCTCAAGGGAGAAAACAAGTCCAGTAATATATTTGGAAACTTTCACTTGGGATAAAACTCCATAAAAATCCAAGAAAGGATGGTACTGAAATCAAAGAAAACCCAGAAAAATGAAAAGTTTAATTTTCCTGGCAAAATTTTAATTAGTAAAACAAGGTTAAAATTTTGGGGTGTCAGGCCAGAGGGTCCAAGAAGGGGAAAACCCTTCCGCCGGACTACTCCACGACGCCGACGACGGCAGAGAGGAGTGGCCGCCCAGGGCCAAGCCCCTGGCAAAATCGTAAGTATCCGGATACCAGAGTAATTCATAGTATTCGTTTATTGCACAGCTTTCCCTTATGTCGAATATGTTTATGCAGCCCACCCAAAGACTGGCTCGACGCGTCATCGAGCGGCTCACTGGACTCGTCGGATGTGAACTCGCTTCCGATGGCTTCCTCCCCCTGCCCTACGGACGACACCAAAGTGTTGTCCCAACAGGTTCCAAGCCGGGAAGAGGTGGTCCTGGAGGCGCCGCAAGGCGATCTCCCGGACTCCAGGAGTAAAGGGGATGAAACCCCCAGGGCTCCAAGTCCGGCTCTAGGCCGGACACCGCTCCAGAACCTTCAAAGGTTCCAGAGTCTGGCGGGGGACCTCCTTCCAAGAGGAGCAAGCCCACCGTGCCGGTGACCCCCGTCCAACCTGAGGCGCCGGACAATCTGTTGGAGGCGCTCCAAGGCGCCTCCATCGACGAGGAGCACCGCACCATTATGAGTGCGGTGGTCCAGAAAGTTCAGCCCGCCAAGAGTGGACTGACTGAAGCTTGTACTAGCCTTTTTAACAGGAGTTGAGGTAAGTAAAGAATGTGTAAATAATATTACCGCATAGACAGTAGCCCCTGATGCTCTGTTTGGCGTTCGGGAAGAAAAGACGAATAGAGTATCAAATAAAATTCGCAGGAGTCTAACAAAAAGAAGTCAATATGCGTATGCATGCTTCTCTGCTTGCGTCCGCCGCACTGACTGCGGAAGTAGACACGCTAAAGCAGAAGCTCGAGCGGTCCGAGCAAGAGCTCGGGCGTGCCAAGAAGCAGCTCGAGGACAATGAAGGTAAGAAATACCTTGTTTAAATATATATAAAAAGGTGCCATTGCAAAAAATGACAGGATTATCATGGCTATTGTAGGGGCCACGTCTGAGGTGGCGACCCTTAAGCAAGCGTTGGTCGAGGCCGAGAAGTGGGCGGCCACGGAGCGCACCGAGCGGGAGAAGTGAGGCCGAGGTTGGCAAGGTACGGCAAGAGCTCCAGGCTCTCATGGAAAAACATGAGAGTTTGGAGCTTGACTCAAAGACGCGAGCGTCCGAGCTCGCGGTGGCTATTGAAAATGCCAAGTCTGCCAAGGCCGAATCCCACAAGACCCTCCAGGAGTTGGATGAGGTGAAGAAGATAGCGGCGGGTAAGGCATTCTTTATGCAAAGCAAACACATAAACGTGAGTTGTTACTTACCCGAATCCGGAGCTCTCCAGGAGCCTTCGCAGATCTTCCCCGGAGTGTGTCTGATGCCGCCGCATTCTATCGAGCCGAGGAGGGCAGCTCGACAGAGAAGGTGTTCTGGTCTCAGTATGCTGAGGCCGGACAACTCGTGCCCCTGAGCGACCAGCTGAAGCAACTGGTCGAGCTCCACAAGGCGGCCGAACAGGCCATGAAGGGCCTCTTAGTTCGGTTGTGGCCTGGAGGGGCTCTGCTTGGGAGCTATTTCGGGCTGGTGCGGCGGCTGGTGGAGGCATGTCCAAGGCTCGAAGTCATCAAGCGCTCCGTCTGCATTGAAGGTGCTTGTAGGGCCCTTGCCCGTGCTAAGGTGCACTGGGGCAAGCTGGATGCTGATAAGCTAGTGAAGGACGGGCCACTGCCGGGGAAAGAGCATCGCAAGCCCGAGAATTACTATAAGGATGTTCTGAAGGGTGCCTGCCTTGTGGCGGATGAATGTTCTAGGGATGTAATTTTTAGTGAAACTTGCTCGTTTTGTCCTGTGCGCTGAAAACTTGTTTATATGCACTAAGCAATGCTGTTGGAATTTAAAATATTACCTTCTGTGCGGCTGTTTATCAATTCTGAGAGATGGCGAGTCGTCGGCTTCTGCCCCCATGCCGCTAGTGCTGGGGTGTTCGGGGATAAACCTGAGCGCTCTTTTTCCCATGTTTGGGTCCTTCGAGGGAGGCGCTCAGCCCAACGAACAAGGAAATCGGACTATAATGCGTGAACACTCTCACTTAGCCATAGAATTCTATAATTTTAAATTTCGGCGAAGCCCCTGGTATTCGGAAGACCGAGTTCGGGGCGCTATCCACGCCTTGGCCGGACAGAGCCGGCTCCTCGCCCTAAGCGGCATAAGTCTTTAGGGACTCGAAAAATCTCTCGAACAGCGACCAGCTCTCGCTTCATCATGACAGTCAGTTTTAGCTTTCTCCACTGAGGTGCTCCACCCAGCTCAACTGGGGCACAATCGCAGTGGTTTTCCTAGTGCTACCTTAGCCGATATAGCGGAACGTAAGGCACCAAAACATAGGAGCCGGGCAAACCCAACTATTGACCCAAGACATGATTCGGAGCTGATGCATATAATGCTATAAGTTCGGGGTGCCGCACTTGTTAAAGTGTTCGGACTTCTCACACCATATTGAGGGGTACTAAAGCCCCTGGCGTATTTTGGTCGTACCAAAGTGTACGGATGCAACATGTCGTTAAGGAACATATGTTAAAAAAGAGTAATGCAAAAATAGACAAAAGCTATGCATTGTTTATTAAAGAGGGCTGCGATCAAAGCAAAACGATACAAATAATGCGATAAGGAAAAGGTTGGACTATTTAATGTGTCCGTTCCAGGGGCAAGCTGCGGAATCGTATGCAAAACAGGTAAACTGCTCATGATAGAGACCACCTAGGAGTTCCGTAATGTGGCGTGGCTTGTCTGCTTCCCTGGTTCTTGCATCGTTTGTTCGGCAATTGAACTGCCGAACGGGCCTTCCGAAGAGTGGAGTCCTTATAGTAAGATAAAATTAAAAATCGGCAGCCCCTGGTGCGATTTAAGCCGTGTTTCGGGCGTGCCGTGATGGTGCCCCTCCCCCTGTACCCATGGTATTTCTAGAGCGTAGTTATGTACGCGAAGTACTGGTATCGCATTTTTGCGAGGGCTGGGGTTGGGGCCGCATTGCTATGCCTGCTCGGGTCATGCCAGGCGGTCTTGTTGTAGGTTATTCCGGGCGCGCTTGACGGTGTCCGGTCGTTTAATGGCCGGACTGGAGAACTGCCTGGAGAGGCTGCTTTGTACTTCTGCTGCAAGGGCCGCCGTGTGCTCCTCCGTTCGGAGGGAGCGTTCGCTGTTTCCGTTGACCGTAATTACTCCTCGAGGGCCTGGCATTTTGAGCACAAGGTATGCATAGTGCGGTACCGCATTGAACTTGGCGAATGCGGTTTGCCCGAGCAGTGCGTGATAGCGACTTCGGAATGGGACTATGTCGAAGATTAACTCCTCACTTCGGAAATTATCCGGAGATCCGAAGACCACTTCAAGTGTGACTGAGCCTGTACAATTGGCCTCTACACCTAGTATTACACCTTTAAAGGTCGTTTTGGTGGGCTTAATCCTTGAGGGATCTATGCCCATTTTCCACACTATATCCTGGTAAAGTAGGTTCAGGCTGCTGCCGCCGTCCATAAGGACTCTAGTGAGATGAAATCCGTCAATAATTGGGTCTAGAACCAATGCGGTGAATCCGCCATGACGGATGCTAGTGGGATGGTCCCTTCGATCAAAGGTGATCGGGCAGGAGGACCATGGGTTGAACTTTGGGGCGACTGGCTCTACCGCGTATACGTCCCTTAACGCGCGCTTCCGCTCCCTTTTGGGGACGTGGGTTGCGTATATCATGTTCACCGTCCGCACTTGTGGGGGAAAACCCTTCTGTCCGCTGTTGTTCGGCGGCCGGGGCTCCTCGTCGTCATCGCTATGCAGCCCCTTGTCTTCATTTTTGGCGTTTAACTTGCCTGCCTGCTTGAACACCCAACAATCCCTGTTGGTGTGATTGGCCGGCTTTTTGGGGGTGCCATGTATCTGGCACAAGCAGTTGAGTACCCCTAGGATTCCTTTTGAATGGCTTTTTCCGCTGACCGGATTTAGAGCCTCTGAATCTGGCATTAACTGTCGTATCCTCAGCATTGTCGCTGTTAATGCGGCGCTTCTACTTGTTATGACGCGACCTACCACTACTGTCCCTGCTATCCGAATTACCAGGATTCCTGGTCATATTGTTGCTACGAGCAAGCCAGCTGTCTTCTCCCGCGCAAAAGCGGGTCATGAGTGTCGTGAGTGCTGCCATAGACTTCGGCTTTTCCTGTCCAAGGTGCCGGGCAAGCCACTCGTCGCGGATATTGTGCTTGAAGGCTGCTAGGGCCTCAGCGCCCGGATAGTCGACTATTTGATTTTTCTTTGTTAGGAATCGTGTCCAGAATTGCCTGGCCGATTCCTCTGGCTGCTGAATTACGTGACTTAGGTCATCGGCGTCTGGGGGTCGCACATAAGTGCCCTGCAAATTGTCGAGGAATGCGGCTTCCAGGTCCTCCCAACAACTGATTGATCCTGTTGGCAAGCTGTTAAGCCAATGCCGAGCTGGTCCTTTAAGCTTGAGTGGGAGGTATTTGATGGCGTGGAAATCATCGCCGCGGGCCATGTGGATATGAAGGAGATAATCCTCGATCCATACCGCAGGATCTGTTGTGCCATCATATGATTCGATGTTTACGGGTTTGAAACCCTCGGGGATTTGATGATCCATTATTTCGTCTATGAAGCATAGTGGGTGTGCGGCGCCTCTGTACTGGGCTATATCACGACGTAGCTCCAATGAGCTTTGTCTACTGTGTTCGGCCCTGCCGAATTTGTGGCCGGCGTGACGGTTACCGTCTCGAGCCATGGGGCGCCCACGCGATCCGTAGATCGATCTTGTTTGCCTTGCCTTGTCCTCCAACGTATCTTGTAAGTCCGGTGCAAATTCCCGTGCCTTGGTACGGGGTGCGGCTTGAGTGGAGGGCCGAGAGGCCTCTCTGTTGCGGCCACGAGGTGGCCGGTCGGCCGCATCAAGTGCTTCCTCCTCTAATCGGGGTAGCAACATGCGCTTTCGGTAGCTCTTGGAGGGGCGTTCGAGTTTATGCTTTTCGGCCGCACGGACTTCAGTCCATCTGTCGACTAGCAAATCTTGATCAGCTCTAAGTTGTTGCTATTTTTTCTTGAGGCTTCTTGCCGTGGCCATAAGCCTGCGTTGAAAACTCTCTTGCTCGACGGGATCCTCGGGAACGACGAATTCGTCGTCGTCGAGGCTTGCCTCGTCTTCGGAGGGAGGCATATAATTATCGTCCTTGACCTCTGTGTCTGCCGCTCTCTCATGAGGGCTGGTTTCTCCATCCTCCTGTGCTAAATCTTGCTGGAGGGGGTTTCCTTCGGCACTTTCCAGAGTATTATTATCTCCCATGCTGGAATCACCGTATTTGTTTTGGCGGGATTTTGAGCGGCGCCGTTGACTCCGGCGCTTAGGCTGTTTCTTGGAGGGGTCATCCTCCATTGTTCCGTCGCCATCTCCTTCTTTTGGGGTGTCCACCATGTATATGTCATATGACGAGGTGGCTTTCCAGGGCCTGATAGACGCTGGTTCTTCATCGTCTCCTTCATCGGCGTCCATACCGTTGATGTCTTCGGAGTCAAAGTCGAGCATGTCGGTTAAGTCGTCGACAGTGGCTACAAAGTGGGTGGTGGGTGGGCTTTGAATTTCTTCATCGTCCGAATCCCAAGCTTGCTGACCGTAGTCCGGCCAGGGCTATCCTGATAAAGAGAGAGACTTCAGTGTCTTCAAAATATCACCGAAAGGCCAGTGCTAAAAGATGTCCGCGGCAGTAAACTCCATAATCGGCGCCCAATCGGATTCGATCGGCAGGGGCGTGGAGGGTTCGGAGTCTGGAGAGGAGTCCGGTTCCTTGGAGTCACGAGTCTCGCAGAGTGCGGGGCTGGTGTTCGGCTCGATCGCCGTTGGGATCGCAGCCCCCGAGGCGGCGTCCAACCACCCATCCTCGACCGGTGCAGTTGGCTCTGAATTAAGGGTCGAAGCCGATGCGGGTGCGGCCTCCAGGGCACTGTTCGGCGGCAGAGCTAGATCATGCTCGTCGTGACAGTGCGGTGCGCTCGGCAGTGGCTCAAATCCGTCGAAGATCAAGTCCCCGCGGATGTCAGCCGTGTAGTTTAAACTTCCAAATCTGACCTGACGGACAGGGGCATAACTTTCGATCTGCTCCAGATGGCCAAGTGAATTGGCCCGCAGTGCGAAGCCGCCGAAGATGAAGATCTGTCCGAGGAGGAAGGTCTCACCCTGGACTGCATCGCCATTGATGATCGTAGGAGCCATCAAGCCTGACGGCGACGACACAGAGGAACTCTCAATGAAAGCACCAATGTCGGTGTCAAAACCGGCGGATCTCGGGTAGGGGGTCCCGAACTGTGCGCCTAGGCCGGATGGTAACAGGAGGCAAGGGACATGAAGTTTTACCCAGGTTTGGGACCTCTCGATGGAGGTAAAACCCTACGTCCTACTTGATTAATATTGATGATATGGGTAGTACAAGAGTAGATCTACCACGAGATCAGAGAGGCTAAACCCTAGAAGCTAGCCTATGGTATGATTGTTGTTGTGTATGTTGTCCTACGGACTAAAACCCTCCGGTTTATATAGACACTAGAGAGGGTTAGGGGTACACAAAGTCGGTTACAATGGTAGGAGATCTGCATATCCGTATCGCCAAGCTTGCCTTCCACGCCAAGGAAAGTCCCTTCTGGACACGGGACGAAGTCTTCAATCTTGTATCTTCATAGTCCAGGAGTCCGGCTGAAGGTATAGTCCAGCCATCCAGACACCCCCTAATCCAGGACTCCCTCACACTTCCTTGCCTGCGAAGATGTAGCTAGTCGGTCCCAGCAGTCAGGGGGCGAATCGTTTTGTTTTTTTGCCCGGACGCACTTCCTTGCGTGCGAAGATGTAGCTGGTGGGTCCCAGCAGTCAGGGGGAATCGTTTTTTTCACAAAATACGGTGGCCCGTCCGGTGGGTCCTGCTGTCAGGTGGAGGAATAATTATTTTGCACGTAATAAGGAGGCACTTCCTTGCTGCGGCCGTGGACCCAGCTATCAGCCTCTCCATGTATTGTCCATGTCCGATGGAAGCCGTTCCTTGACCACGTTGACCACGCCACACAGAGACCACCAGGGCGGTGGACGACGGCGAGGCCTAGGAAGGGGACAACGCGGAGCCGGGGAAGACACGGTAGTGGATGCCCACGCGTAGAGGAGTACAAGGGTTCACTGGTTCGCTGCGGTGTGAGGTTGCCGTCGCCGCAGAATAACAGGGGGTGTGGGTGAGTAGAGGGATGGCCTGGCCAGCGGTGGGAGTAGTAGGGGCGGTGAGGCCTCCGCCGCATCGCAGCCAGCCACGGGAGGTAGGAGCACGAGGCACGACCGGCGCTGGTTTGGGCGGCTGGAGCAAGAAGACCAGAGGTTGAAGAAGCACTACGGTCGTTGGATGGACATCGTACGGTCACTAGAGCTAGAATTGTGCATATTGACTAAGTTGACAAAGCCCTCCGTCCCCGTCAACTTAGTAGGCCCACAAGGCAGCCTCCCACCAAGGTGGGTCCCAGCCAGCAGGGGGTATTCTTTTTTTGAGCGTAATAAGGAGGCACTTCCTTGCATGCGAAGATATAGCTGGTGGGTCCGAGCTGTCAGCGGTGGTAACGTTTTTTTCGTGAAATACAGAGGCCCTTTCGGTGGGTCCCTGATGTTAGGTGGAGGAATCATTATTTTGCGCGTAATAAGGAGGCATTTCCTTCCGTGCAGCCGTGGACCCAGCTGTCGGCCTCTCTACGTATAGTCCACTTCAGATGCATGTCGGTCATTGACCACGTTGACCAGGCCACGCCGAGAGCACCAGGGCGGTGGACGACGGCGAGGCCTAGGAAGGGAACGAGACGGAGGCAGGGAAGACTCGGCAGTTGTTTCCCACGCGGAGGGGGGTACGACTGTACGAGGGTTTACTGGTTCGTCTGCCGTCGCGGGAGAATAACAGCAGGTGTGGGTGAGTAGAGGGATGGCTAGGCCAGCGTTGGGAGTGCGGTGGGGCGGTGAGGCCTGCGCGGCAGCAGAGCCGGCCGCAGGGAGGAGGGAGCAGGCAGTCCCGCTGGTGCCTGTTTGAGCGGCTAGAGCAGGAAGGGCAGAGATTGAAGAAGCACGACGGTAGTTGGATGGCCATCCAACAGTCACTGCTTGTGCGTCAACCTTTTTTTGGAAAGCTTCAAATCTGTGGAAAACAGCATACAACCCTTCTGCCATTATTTCTAATAATTTACAGCCCATTTGCTATTTATTAATGTTTTTTTGGAGCCCATATTCTTTTTGTTAGCATTACAGACCATATTGTGGCCACGGTTAAAAAATTATACGAAATTTTGCATATTTTGGTGCGGTCCGAACTGTTTTTAATCCTGAAATTTTGACTCACATTCAAATTGATTTTAAAAATAAATGTATATCAATATAAAATCCAACAAATTCTCCACGCATAAAAATTAATGTAATTTCAAATCTCGAAATGAAGAAAAGATATTTGAAACTAATTGTCGGTTTGATGTGTTTTAAAAATGTACAACCCATACAGCTCTCCTCGTCTTGAAAGATTTGCAGCCCAACATGCCTGACAAAGCGACTTACTTGGCAAATCACAAAAAAACTGGGCTGTGGCCGTGGACCCAGCTGTCAGCCTCTCCACATACAATACTCTTCCGATGGAATGTCGTTGACCACGTTTACCACGCTGCACCGAGAGCACCAAGGCGGTGGACGACGGCGAGGCCTAGGAAGGGGACGATGTGGAGCCGGGGAAGACGCGGCAGTGGAAGCCCACGCGGAGAGGAGTACGAGGGTTCACTAGTTCGGCTGTGGTGTGAGGCTGCCGTCGCCGCAGGGCCTGGCTAGCGGTGGGAGTAGTAGGGGGCGATGAGGCCTCATCGGCAGCACAGCCGGCCACTGGAGGTAGGAGCAGGCAGTCTCCCCGGCGCTGGTTTGGGCGGTTGGTGCAAGAAGAGCAGCGATTGAAGAAGCAGCAGGACCGTTCGATTCAAATCCAACGGTTACTGCTGCTAGAATCGTTTGTTGACTAAGTTGACAAGCCCTGCGTACGCTTCAACTTAGTAGGCCCACAGGTCAGCCTCCCAACCGGTGCGCCCCGGATGTCAGTGGGAGGAATCATTTTTTCGCGTAATAAGGAGGCAGTTGATTGCGTGTGGCCAGGCCAGCAGAGGGAGTAGGGTGGGCCGGGGAAGCCTGCGCGGCATCACAGCGGGACACAAGAGGAGGGAGCAGGCAGTCCCGCCGGCGCTAGTTTAGGCGGCTGGAGCAGGAAGATCAGAGATTGAAGAAGCACGTCGGCCGTTGGATGGACATCCAAAACTAACTGCTGCTAGAATCGTGTGTTCACTCACAAAGCCTTGCGTAAACAAGTCAGCCTCGAAATCTGTGGCGTGTACAACCCATTTGCTATTATTTTTATAATTTTTACTCATTTTCTAATTCATATGAAATTTATTGCAGCCAGTTTTCCATTTTTAGAATTGCTGGCCATTTTCTGGTCAGTACCAGGGTCAAAAAATTAACTAAATATGTGGGAAATTTTGAAAATTCGCAAATTTTTGTTGGGCAACGAAATATTCTTAATCCAAAAATTAATAGCCATAGTAAAAAAAAATTAAAAATAAATTAGTACTATGTCATGTTAAATCCAATGAAATACGTATAAGATATCAGTGAAGAACAAAAACAAAAAAAAGAAACTTATATCCCATTTTCTATAATTTTTTTGGAATTTTCAACCCCTTTTGATATTACTTTTAGTAGACATTGACCATACTCTTAAGCCAGGCCGGAATGCATCCCTCCTCGTCTTGAAAGATTTGCAGCCCAGTAATTCAGAGAAAACAAATAGGCCTAGCTTGGGTATTCTTCAAAAATGAATACTGGGCTACCTATTTTCCCAAAGAACTGATGCATGAGCATTTAGCTTTATTTATTTATTTATGTTTAGGGGACCATGAGCATGTACCTTGGCCGGATTCATGTGAGAGCCTCCCTTCCAATTAATTATGGGCTCTTCTATTGGGCCTTCATTAGTGGGCTGCATGTTATCAACAAGTGGAAAATGTGTTCCGAGTTTCAAAAAAAAGTATTCCTTACGACAAATAGTATGCGCTACGTACGGTACGGGGCACTAAAGGATCGAACCATCCAAGGACTTCCAAAACATTGTGTTTGTCATTCTAACAACACATTTATTCAACCAACAGACGAAATATACTACTGATTGTACATTGAAAAGAGCAGCAGTAGCAACCAGGGCTGGGGGTGCAACAGAAGCAGTAAATAGGCCAAAAGAGTGAAAACGCAGCTCTCCCTTCCAAACCAAACATCAGCCATCATTACAAAAGGGCTACCAAAAAAGAACAAGTGTATGCATCAAACTAAATAAAGATCCTACTACACCAAGTGTACGCATCTAACTAACTGGCTCAGTTAGACGTTACTATTTATTAAGCTGTGGAGATTGGCTGACGGCTTGAACCAGATGGGTGCCTGATGGGGAAAACTCCAGCCAGCAGGTCGAAGTCTGATACTTGCGACCCTCTCTCCTACTTTGGGCTGCAGAGCGTGGCGGCACATATCAGGGTATCGTGCATGCAGAGACGCATGATACGCTGTGTACACACAGTTTTGCCTGATGAACGAAACCGTGTTGCCGTCATGATCCTTGCCGTCGGTTATCTCCTGGTTAATCGGATAATTCAGTCCGACAAACAGAGAGCGTGTACCAATGCTACTTACTAGCATCCAGTCAAAAATTCCTGAAGGCCCAGAGAAGCTGGGATCCTGCTCAAAGACCTTGCAGTGACTATGATTGTATTCCGTGAAACAACACGTCCGGTATGCGTGAACGATCATCAATCTTTCGCCGTCGTCTGATCGAGCCAGGAACCACCTACAACTGCCATGCCGCTTTTCTTTGAAAGGTTCTGGGATTAGGAAGGGTAGGGACACCAGGCGGCCTACAACATCATATCAAGTTGGAGTCAAATAAAAAAGGGCTCTTGGTTTAGTCAATCTTAAGAATAGCATGTTATGAGCATGAATATTTTTTCAGCAAATGTTGATAGTAATATAAGCAAGCCATCATGATATCATAGGAAAGTAACATACTGCTGTAACAGCCGTTTGTAGCGATGACTGGAGTAGGCCAGCAATACTTCCAGCCATAGAAGGAGTCGACAACGTAAATGAAGCCCTTGTGTTCAATGGCATTAGAGAACCATGGAGGATGTATGATCCTGCGATGGACGTGCAGATTTATCCACTTACCGCAGTGACCTTTCAGATAGGCGAGACCGCGGTTGAAGAACGCAGTTAGCCTGAAGTCTTTATAATTCGCAGATCTTGTGGGCACTTGGCAGATTACAACCTTGAGCAAATCAAACTTGGTATCATGTTGGCTACTGTAAGGTTCCGAGTATTCTGGGCCATGGTGCCAAAGCAGTGCAGTGTTAATCAAAGGAAGGGGGATCAATCGCCGGGTGTAGACCTCCACGAGCATCCAGCTTCCACGACCATCGACGAGCACCATCCAAGACGTGTTCATGCTGACCCAGTACATATCGTTAATGTAGTTGAGGCTGACGGGGATCGGATCGCAGTCAAGGGGGTTGATGCTTGCCACCCTACAATCGTTATGCTGCATGACACACCGTTTCTGAAGATTAGGCAGCATCAGCAAGCAAGGAGCTGGCTTAAAAAGCTCCGGCCTAAGGGCTTTGAGTAAACGGTACATCCCCGACGAGCACGCGGCGAGCGGCATGGTACTGAGATTGTCCACACGTGAAACAATGAGCTTGATTACCTCTGTGGGTAGCGAATTCCAGCCACTATTTCAGCGGACGCTGCTCGGTTCTGCCATTGTTAGTGCTTGGGTTTCGGATGAGGGGGGGAGGCGCCTTAGAGGGGATGGAAGATTGGACGAGATTATGTGCGGACAAAGATGGATAAGCGAATATGTGTTGCGGGAAGTGGACAGGTGATGATGACTACAGCACACCGCTTGACTTAGGAGACACATACCAGTAGTAGCGTAGGGTCATGTCGATGCCAGACAACTTGCTTGAGTGATCACAGTACTGGTACTCTCTACAATGCTATGCCCTAACTTGCTTGAGTAGAGTAGTAGAGTAGGACTCTGCTCTACTATTAGCACCGGAGGAGTAGTATATTCTAATCTAAAATAGTTACAAACTTCAATGCCCGAGCATGGAACGACTACGAACCATGCTCAAAGACCGTGTCTACGTGGTGTTTGGACATGGGCAACAACCTCAACGCCAACGGTGTAGCTCCCGTTGCACCGTATGTGTTTTTGTCCTTCCTGTTCGAAATCGTGGTAAAATTCATTTTTCTACTCTGTATCCTACTACTATGCTAGTCCACATGATTAGTTGTGAACGACGACTTCTTCCCCGTCCTCGGCAACCTCATCCTCGATGACATGGGCGACAACGTCAACGCCGGCAACCAGTGAGATACAGGGTGTAGGAAGCGGTTTGGGAATTTGCATGCCTTTCCAACCAGTGAGATACTGCGTACAAAGTACGACAGAGAAATAACCACAGAGAAGGAAGCTAAAAGTAAACAATCAAACGAGCATTTTTGCTTTTGTTTTGCATTGAATCGTTTCACAAGCTTGACTAGTGTTGTTTTTCTACTTTTACAAAAACCGCATCGTAATGTTAAAACGTGCATTTGCACGTACATAAGTAATAGTAGTACTCCCTCCATCTAGGTGTATAAGTCTTCCCTCCTTGGTGACGGTGCACAACCGAAGATGACTTATTGACCTGGACGGAGGGAGTAGCATAGTCTGCAAGCACATATCGAGAGAGACGTGTAGTGCGATAGTGGAAAAAAATTTACTCGTACATGAGACCCGGTCTCACGGTTAGCAGGTGAGACCCATCCTGATGGATGACACGTGGCTTTTAAGTGAGGGTGGGGGATGCTTTGTGATTTGTGAATGCCACGTGTCATCCATCAGGATGGGTCTCACGTGATACCTGGTCTCATAGAATTCTTTTCCTATGATAGTATATAGTAAAGTTTGTGCTATATGCACGTACTTGCAAAATGCGTACGAATACACAAGGATTCCAAACTTTCCCTTTTACATACTTAATTAAGGATGCTAAAAATTCCTGAACGTTCGGGATTTATCATTTGCGTCCCAAAACTAATGAGATTGCCTTATGAAACAAAAATTATACTCCTCCTAAAAGCCACGGCGCTCGCAGGAGCACTTGCAACGCGCCACGAGTGCCCTGGTGCGCGGCCGTTTCCCAGCACACTGACACAATGCCTCTTCCTCAGCCTCGCAACTCGCGAGGTGCTGATTGGTGGCTTGCCAGTGGGCGAGCGCGATCCCACTGGTGTGGTGATCCGGCGCCAATAGGTACTCCTCCTCGCTGGAAGCGTGCACCCGGTCCACGTACTGCCAAGCGTAGTTGAGGCGCTTGGGCCCGACTGCACTCAGGGCGTCGGCACGGGCATCCTCCGCCACCCTCACGGCCCTCGCACGAGCCTTCTGCCAAAGAGCCAATTGCCTGACTCTCTTGGACGCGACATAGGCCTCCCAGGCAGCTTGTTCCGCGGTGCGCTTCTCTTCCTCGGCCTTCTTCTCCGCCTTTATTTTGGCGCGCTCTGGTGGAGGCAAAGCCTCCCACAAGGCGACATCCATTTCTTTCCAAAGCTCCTTAAGGCTGGGGGGCTCGGCGGGCGGCGCGGTGTTCTCCTCGTAGCGGGGAGCCGACACGTCCTCCGGCGCGCGTGCTGGCAAGATTGGGAACACCGACGCGTCCACCTTGACACGTCACGGCGAGGAGCGAAACTCCGACGCATCTTCCTCGACTAGTGGCGGCGAGGAACGGAACGGCGACGCGTCGCGTAGCGGCGAGGACCGGAACACCTACGCATCCTCCTCGACTAGTGGCGGCGAGGAACGGAATGGCGACGTTTGACCGTCCGCGCGGTGCAGCGAGGGGCTCCTAGGGCTTGGGAGGGGCGATGCCATGGTGGTCGACGTGAAAGGGAGGGGGAGGAGATAGTGATGAACGTGAACGTGAGGGGGAGGAGATAGAGATGTCATGGGAGGCGCAGTATTTATAGTGAGCAATGGCACACCTACGTAAGATATGGACTGAGCTGCACTGACTTAACTGTCGGTCCAGTTGCGTCAATGACATGTGGGCCAGACCCTGTTGGGCCCATATGTTAGTGACCGAATGCACCTGCAGTTAAGTAACAGCTACGTGGGCATATTTGTTGGAGTAAATTACGGGGGAGCGAAGGGGTGGAAATATTGCTGGTCACAACGGATTGGACGAGCGTGGGGGGAGGAGAGTCATGCATGCAGATTTTTTCACATGGGGTGGAGTGGTGGGACTGCCGGAGGGAGAAGGAGAGTTTGGCAGGCATATTGTTTCACACATGGAGAGGAAAAAAATTGAGATGAACGGGCTTCCTGCAGGTATGGGGACCGGTGCATAATAAGTCATCTTGCATGCCGGACTAGGTATAGTCTCAAGTCATTAAAAACAAACACGCCCCACACATGTTCATATTTCAAGGTGCACTAAATTATTGCATGCGATGATTAAGGCTGGCCATAATGGTGGTACCTTAGCTGGTATCATGCACACGGGAAAACATACTGATGTGGCAAAGAATTAAAGAAGAGAGGGGGGTAGACTAACTAGAGTTCATGCATGCATTGGTAAACACATTTTTTGTGGAGAACGACAGCATTAGTTGAGTACTTTTGCAGACTTCAAAAACTATTCCACAATGTGTCAACATTCACAATGTCAAATCAATATTTTTACACTCATTATAAAACGTGGTTCTTATACTAGTACTAGTTAAGTACTCATTATAATCAGTACTCCCTCCGTCTAGGTGAGCAAGTCATCTTAGATTGTGCACTATGACCAAGGAGGAGGGGAAAACGAGAGATCTTAATGTTTATAATTAGTACTCCCTCTGTCTAGGTGAGAAAGTCATCTTAGATTGTGCACTGTGACCAAGGAGGGGAAAATGAGAGATCTTAATGTTTATAATCAGCACTCCCTCCGTCTAGGTGAGCAAGTCATCTTAGATTGTGCACTGTGACCAAGGAGGAAGGGAAAACGAGAGATCTTAATGTTTATTTGCTAATTAATAGCATTGCATGCAATGAACTAACCACTGCATGTCGTGTTTGGTAGTCTCAAGTCATTAAAAGCATGCACACCCACATCTCCTATTGGTTAATATGTCAAGAAACAAGAAACGAGGTAGAAGTTAATGCACCGCGCCTAAGACTAGCCACAATGGATAGTAACATGCACATACCCCTAGACTATGTTACTACCTTCATAGTGGGTAGTAACTTAAGTGTGGTAACATGCAAAGATTCATTTATTAGGTTATAGACTCATATTGCATTGGGACATGTGATGTTACAGTAACTAGCTAAGTTGCTACAATTACCTCTCTCTTCATTAACTCATTGCCACATAAGCAAATCTGCTGAGTTGGACTCGATGTTACCGCTGAAGTTACTCCTACTGTGGCTAGTGTAAGTGTTTTGGGAGTATTGTAGATATTGATATTTTTAGTATAAATTTGGTCATGGGATTTCATTGATGCCTGTCAAAGCGTTGACAGGTCTGCTATGCGTGACCTGAAGATGAAAGCGTTGAGCATCTCAAAGTTGATCAACAATCTTCAATTGCCAAAGATTAGTCGTTCGGCCAATAAGGTGGCACACTTAATCGCTAAGTATAGCTTTGACAATAGATTAGATGGTATTCTTGTAAATAACGTACCGCCCTGTGTGGTGAATATTGTATCGAATGAGTGTACTGGTGTGGTTGGTTAATTAATATAAGGTGGTGTTCAAAAAAAAGTATAAATTTGGTCAAACACTTTGCAAACGGTTGACGGGAGTAAAAAGGACGAGAGGGAGTATCATGCATGCGGAGTAGGAAAAAAATGCTCATTTATAGCCGGTCGAAGTCTCAAAGAGCGCGACCGCGCGAGGGAGGCGAAGGTTGTGGGAGGCGCGACGTTTGACGGAATTAAGTGAAGTTACATCCACGCGCCGGCATGGCGTGCGAACAGGCAGAAGCTATAACGTCAGGCCTACGATATGGGTCTAGTAGACATGACATCTAGTGGGTCCCGCATAGTTCTCGAGAACTCTTTGGGGGCTTGCAGCCGTTTATCCACCGGGCAAGCCAGCAACCCCACGCCATTCGCACGCCCTAGTCATCCCCGTCTTCTACCTTACAACAGTTCGCTCCTAGTCGTCCCATCCTTTCACATTAGTTCGCTCCCAGTTTTTTTTGCGGGGTACAACAGTTCAACTTCTCCTAACCCTCCTCCAAAATCCATGGCCTCCCAAATCTCCATGGTCGCCGCTGAGTACCAGGTTAGAGCCATCACTGGCGATCAGTTCATCGTCATCTACACACATGGATCCGAGACGGTGAAATCATGGCTTGCTCGCTTCCTACGCATGTTCAACAGTTCAACGGATGAGTGGGTCGCTGGGCTAGATGTTGAGTACACCACAGTCCTGGGACGAGAGAGGATCTAAAGGACGAAGATAGGTAGAAGCCCGACGTGATCCAGGTTTGCTTACATAACGTTTGCTTGGTCTACCACATATGCCATGCTGACGTTGAGTGCCAGGATTTTAAGAAATTCCTCAAGGACAAAAGAGTGAAATTCGTTACTGTAGGCTTTAAGAACGACAGTGACGTCCTGCGTCGGATAGGTCTCGTTGTAGGCCAGCCCTTCAATCTCCAGAAGGCAAGCCTGGTGTCCTCCTCTCAACCTTCAATGTTGACCCTGTCAGCAGCCATGATTGATCCTTCGTACACTAAACTGAAGAAACCTCATCACGAGTTTCATCATGCATGGGAGTCGAAGACATTAGATGAAGATCACATCCTGTACGCAGCAATGGATGCCTACCTTTGTTTAAATATCTACAAGGGTTGGATGAAGAAGCAGAGCCCGGTGTCCGGTTCAAGCAAAGAAGCGTCGGCGAAGAGGAAGAGGAAGAGGCACGAGGATGAAGTCGAGGACGTGGACTCGGACTCCAAGTAGGTGGCAGTGTCGTCGTTCATGTTGGTTCTACTGCAGTGTCAAGCGGACTAGTTGCTTATTAGTTTATTTTCAAGGGTATGTTGTGCCGAGGCCCCAGCAGAACTATGGGGCTATTTGGATTGTGACTATCTTTGCCATATGTTGCCACATGATTTTTGCCACATTTGTCACACTTGCCTAAGGGAATCTTTCCACACTTTTTGTGTCTATGACATGTGGGGTTCACTGCTCATAAAAAATTCCTTGTCTCAAGTGTTTCTAGAACCAAACACCTACCTAACTTGGTCAAACTTGCCTAAGGTTAGGTGTGGCAAAGTGTGGCAATGTGTGGCTAGGAACCAAACAGCCCCTATGTTTATGTTCTTTCTCGTTATTTGAACTCTTTAGTACGTACAGTAGTACTAGTACTATGTCTTACTACTGTTCTTCTTGCAGTTGGTACTACTGCTCGTATCTTCGTGTTCCTACTATACTTAATACATTCGTACTAGTAGTATAATTTGGGTTAGTCGATTTGTGAAAGAAGTTTGACGGAGCGAAGGAAGAAGACGGCAGAAGAGGTGGAAGAAGCCCATCTAGCCATCCATGTTGCATCAAATGGCTCACATGAGTCGACTGACCCAAATTGCTCCTTCAGATTGCAGGATCCACGTGGCATTCAAGGTCTCGAAGGTAGATTCCACGTCCGCACCCGGTTTGCGGGCTCGACGCGTGCGCGACCGGCTTCCGCCGCGGCAGCCACCATGCGCGCCTCCTACGCGTGGGTGGAGACGACAATGACATGCTAGTTCCTCCTCGCTGGCGTGCTGGAGCACGCGCTCGTCCTCCTCTTCGTACGCTGCGTTCATAGACGTGGCTCCACCAGCTGCTCGCGTGCTTGGCAGCGCGGTGGCATCGCGAGGAGGGACTGCAGATGACGTGAGCGGGCGAGCCTTCGGCTTCATGGAACAGGGATGGCGGCGACACGGCGGTGATGGGCGAGAAATTGTTGGCCGGAGCAGGCGGGTGCCGGCATGCGCAACGGCGGCGGCGGCATATTGATGAGTGCGCGTGTGGGAGCTTACTTTAGTTTTATATATAAGGTTGGTCAAACTTAAAAGAAAACCGTACTAGTCCACATAAACATTAGACTTAGGTAGCGCTTTTATTAGTTACTAGCTTATGTTCTTGCCCATTGTGACCAACCTTAGTACCACGGCCACGATACGGAATCCTGTGCAAGCGCGTGAACCGCGGCCGCGCAGTCGATCGAACGGTGCATCACCGTGTCACGCTCGAAGGACATCCACCGAACCTTTTTGTGTGTGTGAAAACAATCCTCGAATATTACTCAACTTTTTTTTCCTGTGAAATTTCTTGACGCTGCAATATTTCCATATATTTGAATTTAGCTCCAGTTCGTGTTTATTTGGATTTGGACGTTTTAGGTGCGCCCTAGTTTTTTTAATACTGATTTTGTGTGTGTGACTGAGAGAGAACGTGTGTATGTGTCCATATGTGTGTTGTGGCGGAAGGGCAATGTGGAGACGGTGTGCGTGTGATACAGACATAGAGAGGTGTGAATGTGCAAATGATCGTGCATGAGTGAGACATAGACAGATGCCGATATGTTGTGTATACATGAGAGAACGGTCTTCTAGTTTACTTGGGTGTGTGTGCGAGAGAGAGAGACAGAGGGAGGAGCATCTGTAACACAACAACCATCTCTCTCGATTCGTCCGTCCCTCGCACGGTCGCATGCAACACATGCATCAACGCGCACATTTTGACACCCTCACCCGGCCCCTGCCCACCTCAAGGCCCGCACAATCTCTTCCTGAATACCCATTTCTCTCCTTAGGTTCGCTTTCTCTCAATATCTGACACACACACACACACACACACACACACAGAGACACACGCAGCACAACACACACACACACTCCCCCGAGCACACAATTCATCCCCATCCAAGGTTATATGGCAACCACTCTCGCCTGTGCTTCTTTGCACCCCAACATGCACAACACCTCAATCTTCAAAGAGGGCAACGAGCAGATCAAAGACGGCTACCACACCGCGCTAGAGAATGCGGGGTCATTTGGAAGTAGGGTGATGTGACGACGGCTGACTGACTCCGCCCCCACCCTCTCTCTCTCTCTCTTGCACAAAATTACCAATCCCTCTCTCCCCCGCACAAAATTGTCAATCCCTCAACCCACAAGATCCTTCCCCTCTCGTCCATGTTTTTCCTGCTCTCTCATCAAACATGTTGTCTCTTCTCCTTCCACGTATACAGAATCCAGATGCACACGCATCTCATGTATATTACATGTATGCATCTTTCTCACAGACCTAACTTCTTCCTCTCTCTTTCTCTCTCTATTTCTCTCTCTCTCTCTCTCTCTATCTATCTATCTATCTATCTCGTTAGGTTTGTCTCCTACTCTCTCGTCCACATACATACAATCTTTCCCTCCCTATCTGCTCCATCTTCAAAAGCTCTCTCTGCACGTTTCATTCACACATTGGGATATGTCAAAATGTTGCTTCTATAATGGCTGATGTAGAGTTATGGTTGTTCTTGTTGCATCCTACAAAGTAATAACTATGAAATGCATTTAGATTCTCATTTGACTAGGATAATGTGAGTTTGAGCATGTTGTGAAGTACTATAGACCTTATATACATCTTGGGATTCGACAATGATTGTAACTATTGAATTGTATAGACCATTACATTCGAAGTCAATAGCCTAATATATTTATTTCACAATTTCAACAAATGATTAGTTCACTACAAACTAAGAAAACAAATGTGTACTCCCTCCGTTTTTATTTAAGTCCGTGTATTAGCATTGGTCAAAGTCAAGTTTTGTAGACTCTTAGAAAGCTTATAACAAAAAATATTAACATATACAATAACAAATAAATACCATTAGATTCATTATTGAATGTACTTTCACATCATACATATTTGTTATGGTAAATGTTTATATTTTTCTATAAACTTGGTCAAACTTTAGGAAGTTTGACTTCAGTCAAACCTAATATGCAGAGTTTACTACTACTACTACTCGCTAGTTGCTTAGACGAATCACTCAACACGCCACACGGGGAGTCCAGTGTCACAAAATTTTGAGGTCGGCGGGAAAATCTCCCGCGTCCCTGATTCGAGCAGTGGGAAGTTACCATCATAGCCTTCGGAACAGGCCTACGGATGACGCTTGGTAGGGGCTGTTTTAGTAACTTCAGGTTCACCCTACCCAGCCAACCCCACCCCGGCACCCAGAGTAGTACACCTGAATACTCCCCAATTTCTATCCCCACCGCAAAATAGACTTCTCCACGGTACCGCGGCCTTCGTGCTCCTCCCCTTTACATCGGTGCACTCGTCCACCGCAGCGCATCTGCCTAATCGACGACCTCGTACGTCGCACTGGAGCCGGTCCACCGTCGTCGTCATACACGGAGCCTCTTCCCCAGCATCGTCTTCCACGGTCTCGTATCTGCTTCCCGGAATCTGACGCCAAGCGCAGAAGTACCACCGTCGTGGACAATGAACTAACTCCCGTTGCCGACCATGACTCACAGAGGCCGCCGCGACCATCATTCTCCTCCTCGATTGGTAATGTGTGTATTGAATCACTTAGTAGTACATGTGCAGTTCCAATTTTGTTCATACCTACCCTTCAAATTTCCTGGGTGCTATTGTTCCCGTAAAAGTAATTGGTTATAGCCTCCATTGTCCAACAGAATATCAGCTTGTAATTGTGCGTCGCTCCTGTATCGCGTTGTGCTTGGGTAGGTTTTTCATCTGCAACCAGTAGTGTGGCAAATGATGGAAAGGTTTTTAGAACTAGCAAAATGCCCATGCGTTGCACGCATCAAGATGTATTTGTATGAGTAGTTTATCTTGTTGGAGATGCTCTAACATGGCAGACGAGTGCTTTAATGTTGCCCACAAGATGCGCGAGTATTACTAGTAGTATATTTTTCTTCCCATGTTGAGATTTTAAAACCATGAGTGCGAACATGCAGAGGAGCAATGAAGATCAAACACGGGATATTCGGGACATCTTCAAGGAGCGTGGCAAGTTAAAGAGGAGCTGCACCGAACCTATAACGAGCTTTGGTAAATAACACCCTTTCAATTACTTCCGTGTAGCCTCATGTTCTTCGATGTGTATATGTTGTAGTTTCTGTTTCTCTTAACGTGGTGTTCTTCGATGTGTAATAAGAAGAGTCTTAATCATCCTAATGCTTTCGTTTTTAGCTTTATGTAGGAAGTGGGTGTTCTCACCTTGTAGTTTGTTTTTATTTATTTATTCCTTTCGAATTCACTTCTCCGAGTTCTGTTTATCTGGCTTCTACTAAATGGATCTAGGTTGCTCTGAGTATTGATCTAAAAAAGAAGTAACTTCATGTCAGGATGCAGTTCCTGCAAGGAGGGAAGTATGGTCAACCTCGAGATCATGTTTCCAAAATGAGGTTGGATTACACACAAGGTGCCAGTTCCCTAATGATGCTGGATTGGACACAAGGTGCAAATTCCCAGATGATGCTGGATTACACACAAGCCAGGTGGAGTTGTTAGCTGTTCGTGTCCTCGTGGCATTAGTAAAGGCTGAAAGAAAGCGTGCAGCAACCCTTGAGAATGTAGCTGAGTTCCTAAAGAAGCGAAAAGAGAAATCAGATGCTCTCTTCACCCAAGCCAAAGAAGAGATGGAAGAAGCCAGAAATAAGCTAGCAGAGGCAGAGTAGGCTAGGCGTCTCCTGCTATCTAAAACTGTTGTCAATACAAAATTTCCTTCATAATAGCTAGGTTCAAATGTTTATCCAGTCAGCATGCCTGTTGTGATGTCCGTGCATCTACTGATGTGGCACAAAATGTTTTTTCAGGTCATGTAATAACAGCAATTACTTTCCAAACAATAACAGACGAAGCATTGGACATGGTATAGTTCACGCGCAAGCCCGACATTCCAAGTTCAACTTCCACATCAAACTCATGTTCACAGATATCTGCACATTCATACATAATGTCCACAACCATGATTCACTTCAAAGCCAAAAAAATGTGAGGAGAGTTATAAATAAAGAAAATCCTCTACTAGTTCCTGCTACCAGTGCGAGCACAACAAGTCAAGACCATGCGTAAATTAATTATATTGTAGTCATTTTTGTGTTCTAAAATGCCTGCCGGCTCACGGAAGGACGTGTTGCCGGCACACGCGCGGATTCAATGAAGGCAGGTGGGGCAGTCTTAAGCTGGTTGCACGCGGCGAGGAGGCGTGCTCAGCCGGGCCTGCAGCGAGTGCGGCCCTCTTGGCCGGCGCGCCGGTTCAATGCCTGCGCTATGAGAGGTCGCGTCCGTGTCAGAGCAATCACTCCCTCCAGTCCTTTTTTGTTTGGGTATAACAAAATCTTGTTTTCCATTCACATTTTAGTGGTACGAGTTGTGTGTGTGTCTGTGAGAGAGAAAGAGAGGAGACGGTACTCGGCGTTGTCTGATCGGTAAACAAATGAATTATGTCAGTCTGGGATGGAGACGAAAACGAGACCGCAACAAATGTTGTGTCTACAGGAGAGATAGAGAGTAATTTTAGTGGTATGAGTCATATGTAGAGACATATAGGGTGTGTGAGAGAATCCCATAGAGAGAAAGACAAAGTGAAAGACGAGTGGAGATTGTGTGTTTGGCGGTGAAAAAGAAAGCTTAGGTACCCAGTGATACCAAAGAATAGTAGAGACGTGAGAGATAATGAAAACTGTGTAATTTATAATGATAGGGAGAGTGTGACACTTCTCAAGGGAGACGTCGAGAGACCATGTTTGCGAGGATAGGAGCAACATGAAGTGAGCGTGCGGGTGAGCTGGAGAAAAGAGAGTGATAGCTACCTAAAGGAGCATGCATGCGAGAGAGATGCACGTGAAAGGAGTGAACAAAAAAGGGATTCAAATATTTGAATTCGAGATGATGATACATGTAATCCATACTCGAACCAAAATTGATCTATCAAACATGCATACTCATATGAATTCACGCACATCTATGTTATTTAATATGTAGATATTACTGATCCATACATTTTAGTAGAACATAATTTGGTTAAATATTTTCGAATTCAACCTTCAAATTTCAAGATCGTTGTATTTGTAGATCATATTATACATATAAAGGAGCAGAATTCTTTGTTGCACTTTTGAAAGTATATATACAAAAAATGATGTATATAGAATGTAATTCCAATTGAAAATGGATCTCGCCCGAAAAAAATAGAATACAAACGGGATTCGAATTGAGTTGGCACGGTAAACGTGCACTCTGCAAAATTTGAACGAAGCGGGGAAAGTCGCAGTAACTGCCCAAAACCAAAATCTGCGAGATGGAAATCACTACTGCCTATCCCTGCCATGCAAAGCCTATATGCTGGATTTCTATAGGTTTCGATAGGGGTAGGTTTGTAATTTCACCCAAACGTGACGTAACCGCCTCTCACCCGGATTCATACACGGTGGGCGCCAAAACACAGTGTGTCCTCGGCCGAAATCGACTCCCTCCCTGATTCATATTCATACACGGTGGGCGCCAAAAACAAACTCTCGTCGGCAAATATTCGGTGTATGCGAGATTACCGTCCTATCCCCGACTGACTAGTGTTGTTGTGATGTAGTAGAAATTTGAAATGGGGGCTAAGTTTGTAAATTTCCTCGCATTTGAGACAAGCGCGCCCTGAATACATGGTTCCCCCCTTCCTCTCTACCTCCCTTTTCCCCATTCGTACTCTGTGGGCGCCAAAACACCCTCTCCACCCCACCCTCATCCGTCTGCCACCGTCCGCCACCCCATCCACTGCCATCCTCCTCAACCATGCCGGAGCTGATACCCCGATACCCCCTTGCTCCTTTATATACAGGGGAGGGGGCACCCAAAGACACACAAGCTGATTGTTCCAAGCCGTGTGCGGTGCCCCCCTCCACCATAATCCACCTCGATCATATCGTAGCGATGCGTAGGAGAAGCCCTGCGTCGGTAGCATCATCATCACCGTCATCACGCCATCGTGCTGACGAAACTCTACTGGATCGGAGCTCACGGGACGTCATCGAGTTGAACGTGTGCTGAACTCGGAGGTGTCGTGCGTTCGGTACTTGGATCGGTCGAATCATGAAGACATACAACTACATCAACCGCGTTGTGCTAACGCTTCCGCTTTCGGTCTACGAGGGTACATGGACACACTCTCCCCTCTCGTTGCTATGCATCACCATGATCCTGCGTGTGCGTAGGAAACTTTTTCAAATTATTATGTTCCCCAATATATGTCTGCAACACACTCATTGACTTATGCAACTTTTTTGACTCTATGTCTCGAAAGTCGACCAGTGTGCGGAATCCAACATGACTACAAGAGGAGATCATTTCAATACTATGTGAACTTGAGATATATTTCCCAGCATCATTCTTTGGTGTGATGGTCCATCTACTAGTTCATATTGTTGCGGAGGTGAAAGACCTTGGACCGGCATTCTTGCATACCATGTTCCCGTTTGAACAGATGAATGGAACTGTGAAGGGATGCGTTCGTAACAAAGCCCGTTCAGATGGAAGCATCATCCATGCCTATCTAATCGAGGTGTGTATATCATTCTGCAAGAATGTCATAAATGATGATCAATCTCTTAGTTTGCCCTTGAAGAAACATGATGATAGGCTTGAAGGAGTGGGTCACTCACAGCTGAAGTGTGATTTAAATGTGGATATAAAAAACCACCAACGACTTCGAAAGAGCGCACACAGTAGCGTTACAACACGCAGATATCATCAGTCATTGGCTGCAAACTCACAAGGAGACCTGAAGGAGAGAGCATAGAATGGCAGGGAGGCAGAGGACCGAGGCCCAGATCATTAGAGAGCACAACTCCAAATTTGCTTCCTGGTTCAGAGAGCGAATTAGGGACAAACCACTGCTGACCGGTATAGCCATTGCAAATCTCATCTATGCATTAGCAGTAGGCCCCGCTTGCAATGTCTCCACATACCTATCATATGATATAAATGGATACACATTCTATACTGAGGCGAAGGACAAAAACTATGATTACCATAACTCAGGTGTGACAATGATGTAGTTGACCGAGAATGAGAGTAATAGATACTATGGCAGGATCGAAGAGATATGGAAACTTGAGTACGGCGAAGATTACACGGTGCCATTGTTCAAGGTCAGATGGGCGAAGAATGTCGAGCATGAAGAATGTGGTTTCATTACCATGTCTCTGCCCGAAGCACAACCTGCTGGTGCAAAAAGAGTGAAAGGAATCACTACCAAATATGAGCCTTGGGTATTCGCTAAGGATGTGGCATAATGCTTCTATTTAACTGACCCTTCAAACTTGAGTCGTGTTGTCGTCCGGAGAGGCAAAAGGAGCATCGTCGGGATGGACGGAGTCGCCAACGAGCATGACTATGATCAATTTGGCGTGGACCCAATAGAAGAGAAGATGTATGAAGAGCATGACTACACCACTAGAAGGAGCAGAACTACCTTTCCTGCGACATGACGTCCCTTCCTGGGAAAGAGTAATAGCCCTGGCCAGAAGTACTCAAGCAAGATTAAGAAGACCCAAACCGTCGTTGACATGGTTGTCAAACGACATCGTACTACATGATTCATTTGTGTACTCTGAACCACGAGAAGAATTTGTGACCCTGAATTAACCGTACCATATTTATGTACCCTGAACCACGAGAAGAATTTGTGTCGTTGTAAATATCTGTATTATGCATGTCGTCGCTCAAAACGCCATCCACGAATATGTGGCCGACCCTATTTTAAAAACCTAGTGCTGGCGTTGGCAACGTCGTGAGCACTAATAATGAACAACTAGGCTTCATTACCCCCCTGAGAGTGAAAATGACCTCATTTTCACCTTCTCCCCCCATCTCGCGCTGCCGCCCTGCCCTCCGTCGTCGCCCCTGCCTTGCCACTGGCCGTCGTTCCCCCGCCCCGCCCTACCGCCCTCCCCCTCGCCTTGCCCTCCACCGTGCCACCGGCCGCCCGCCCATGCCCCCAGCCCCACCCCTCATTGCCCCCAACGC
>NC_041382.1:43003303-43006239 GCF_002162155.2 Triticum dicoccoides
GACGGTATAATTAATTAAGACCTCCCTCTACCAATTTACTTTCACATAGATTTGTTCTAGTGTTCATATTATTGTGATGAAATGCACACATTATGTGTACCTGTCAATTGATGAAATGTATTATATGTGTGCAAATGTGTTTAATGTATATATATCTGTGTGTGTGTGTGTGTGTGTGTGTGTGTGTGTGTGTGATAATTGTGAATTGATCGAATTTTTGGCGTGTGCATGTTTTACATATATATATATAATATAGGGTGGGTCTATTATGATAACGCCCTTAAGAGTCTTATTCTAATAACAATTTTCTTATTCTGCTAACACCCCCATCCGAACACCCGCACTGGCACGCGCGCACGAGAACCCCGGCGAACTGCAAATACCCACCCCACGCACACCACACCCCACCAAACCCACCTTCTTCCCCTGTCAAGACCCCATCCACCTCTCCTCGATTCCCTCCCGACCGCAACCCACACCCTAGCGCGTCCACCCTCCATCCCCATCCCCACAAGCACGGCGCTCCAGCGTGGCTCAGGCGCTGGATCCCGAGCGGCCGCGCCTCCCCTGGCGCCCCTCTCCTCCTTCGTCTGCCCCCCTCCCCGCGCGCCCACAACCTTCCTCCAATGGTACCGGCAGCCACGACCGCCGCCGACCTGCCATGACCACCGCTCCAGCACCAGCACCCCAAGACACGTCGGCCACCGCTCCAGCGCCGCCAGATTGGGTCACCCCTCGGCAACCGCACTCCAGCCCCCTCATCCAGGCCGCCCTGGCTCCACGAACAACCACTTACTATGCTCCCGTCGGCGCACCTCCTCCCCCTGATGGATTCCAGCGATCTCCACCGTGCTAGGCCCCGTCTCGCCCTGGATCTGGCCGTAGGGGCCACCATCTCTCGCATTGTAGCGACCCGACCTCAGATGGTCAAGTTTCTGTGCTTCAGTGTCATCCCTGGATCGGTAATGCTGACATGCACAGTACTCGAAGGATTTATAACAGAGTCGCAATCACACACTTATTACATCGAATGTCTCAAAAGAGAACTTATTATAATAATATGGCTTAAGGCCATCTAATACGATAACAACGGAAGGCTTGGAAGATAAAGTGAGTCCATCAACTCCAACGACATAACTAAGCTGCACGGCAACGACCTAACGACCTTACTCATTGTCTGAAAAGTCTGCAACATAATACGTTGCAGCCCGAAAATGGGTCAGCACATGGAATATGCTGGCAAAGTAACACAGTAGAGCAAGAATAGAATAATGCTATCACTACATGCATATTTGGCTGGTGGAAAGCTCTATGGTTATAGTTTTTGCATAAAGCCAATTTTTCCCTACAACAAATGAATAGATTTTAATTTAACTATCATGGTAGTTGAAACATCATTGAGAAGGTTCCTCCAACTCAATCCCAATTAAAGTGATTAACATCCCAACAATATTAATTAAGAATGATGAGATACATGTGATAACCCAAATACTAGATAATCAAGAATTGTCCATAACCGGGGACACGGCTAACCATGATTAGATTATACACTCTGCAGATGTTTGCGCACTTTTCCCCACAAGACTCGATCGCCTCTGCTAGATTTCTCGCACTACAAGGTGTTTGAGAAACGGATGACCGAGACACAGTCTTTCAGAAACATTAACTCTCTACTCCGGACAGACCATACCAAACCTACATCCCACTACCTGCTGATCTGCCTCTTCAGGAGCTTCACATATCTTACTCAACTATGCTAGAGCCCATAATAGCTTGTGGCTGCACACGGAAGTTTCTAGCATGAATCATCTCAGTTCCCTTTGAGCCTGAGTGGTGGTCCATAGGAAGATCACACGGGTACTCCAGGATTTCCAAAAACACAGGCAACACTGGGTACTCCAGGTGCCTCAATCCACCCAGATGTTAATTTAAGTTGCCACCTTAAGTTGAACCATTAATTAACAATCTCACAGCTGTCATGGACTTCACTCAAACCCAAACCACGTCTACGAGCATAGCATAGCATAGTAATATAAGCAGCGTAGAAGTAACTCCCAGGGTTCGAATGTAACAGGGGTAATAGCTAGGTTCTACCTCATCAACTACTTCCCAACCCATGTGTTAATGACATCCTAATCATGCAATGTTTGAGGATTGGAACTAATGCATAAAAACCGGGAGATAAAGGGGATATGATCAAAGTGTTACTTTCCTTGCTGACGGTCTGCAAAACCTAGGGACTCGTAGTAGCACGCTTCGCACTCCGGGTGTTCTATCGCAAACAAACAATAACTTACATAAGAAAAAAGCAAAGATGCACAAGCAAAACTCAAATAAAAGAGATTGACTAGAAATTTCAACTTAAGAACTCCGGTTCACAAAAGGAATCAAATCAAACGGAGCAATGAAACTCAAACGGCGAAAGAGAAAAGCTTCTTTACTAATCTTAACCTAGGTAAAATTTTACGGTAGAAAAAACTTATTTAAATTGGTTAAACAAAAAGAGGGTCTTGAGACGAAGATCTAGGTGCTTGAATCGCCTGATTCCGACTAACGAGCGAAAAGATAAACAGAAACTAAGATCAGATCAGAAATCGCGATGAGAGAAATCACGGAATAAATCCGATAAAAGAAAACTAACAAACAGACTAACGAACGAGCATTCGTTAGCTGTATCTAACGGGCGAAGAACCGTTCGCTAAAACAAATGTACGGATGAACGTCCGATAACTAGAAGAACCGAGAAAAACCGGCGAAACCGAAAAAAAACGGATCTAGGGTTTCTAAAAAACGGACGGTTTTTATAAAAAAAACTAGCGGCGGAGTCCGGCGGCTACCTCCGGCGAGGGGCTCCGGCGGGGCGAGGTGCGGGCTGTGGGGCGGTGGCTCGCGGGGCGGCGGCAGCAGGCGCGGGCGGCGGCGAGGCGCGGCACGGC
>NC_041382.1:43006553-43026746 GCF_002162155.2 Triticum dicoccoides
CGGCGGCTGCAGGCGGCGTGGGCGGCGGTGGTGGGGAGGTATTGGGGGGGCGAGGCGGCGTATATAAAGGGTCGGGGCGACGGCGGCTTCGAGGAGGGGCCAAGGCGGGGCGGTGGAGTACGGCTGGGACTCCTCGTCCGAGTCGGTCAGCGGCGGCGCGCGCGACGGGGAAGGCGGCGGCGGCGGGCCGGCCTGGCTCGGGTGGGCCTTAGGCCCAGTCGGGTGCGGAACTTTTTTTTTAAATAATTCGCCGACCGAAATAAAATCCTAGAAAAATAAAATAAAAATCTAAAAAATGCCAAAACAAATTTTCACCGTCTAAATAAAATATTTAGAACGAGATGAACATTTTCTTGGCCCTAAAATGCAATTTTGAAAAACATGGAATTTTTCTAATGCAAACAATATTGCAATAAAATCCAAATAAAACAAATATTTGATTTTAATACTTTTCCTCCAATATTTCAATTATCTTGGAGAAGTCATATTATCTCCTCTCATATATTTTAATATGAAATATTTTCGGAGAAAAATAATTAAAACCAAATCATCGTTTCAATATTTGATAAAAATCAAACATGAAAACTGGGAAATCCCCAACTCTCTCTCCGAGGGTCCTTGAGTTGCTTAGGATTTCGAGGATCG
This sequence comes from Triticum dicoccoides, assembly GCF_002162155.2. NCBI lineage: Eukaryota > Viridiplantae > Streptophyta > Magnoliopsida > Poales > Poaceae > Triticum > Triticum dicoccoides. The sequence goes on from NC_041382.1 coordinate 43,007,199, forward strand.
CGAGGTGAAATGCAAATAAAATATGATATGCATGGATGACTATGTATAACATTCCAATTTGAAAATTTGGGATGTTACAAACCTACCCCCCTTAAGATGAATCTCGCCCTCGAGATTCGGGTTGGCTAGAAAATAGGTGTGGGTGGTCTTTGCGAAGATCATCCTCTCGTTCCCAGGTGGCTTCGTCCTCGGTATGGTGGCTCCACTGAACTTTGCAACACTTGATAACCTTACTGCGGGTGACTCTGCTGGCAAACTCAAGAATCTTTACTGGCTTCCCCTCGTAAGTCAAATCACTGTCCAACTGAATTGCCTCCAAGGGTACTGTATCTCTTAACGGTATATCGGCCATCTCAGCATGACACTTCTTCAGCTGTGAAACATGGAACACATCATGAACACCTGACAATCCTTCGGGTAATTCCAACTTGTAGGCAACTTCTCCTATCCGTTCCAAAACACGGTAAAGTCCTACAAAGCTTGGAGCTAGTTTTCCCTTAACTCCAAAACGTTTCACTCCTCCCAAGGGTGATACTCGCAGATATGCTCTGTCTCCAATTTCATAAGTTACCTCTTTGCGTTTTGAGTCCGCATAACTCTTCTGTCTGGACTGAGCTATCTTCAATCTATCACGAATCAATTTAACCTTCTCCTCAAACTCTTTGATCAAGTCTGGTCGAAACAACTGTCGGTCTCCTACCTCGTCCCACATCAACGGTGTTCTGCACCTACGTCCATACAGGGCTTCAAACGGTGCCATCTTCAAACTGGCTTGGTAGCTATTGTTGTATGAGAACTCTGCGTAAGGCAAATTGTCATCCCAACTAGATCCATAATCTAGCGCACAGGCTCTCAACATGTCCTCCAAAATTTGGTTGACTCTCTCGGTCTGTCCATCTGTATGTGGGTGGAAAGTTGTACTGAACTCTAACCTTGTTCCCAAAGTCTGATGTAACTAATGCCAGAACTTTGAAGTAAACTGTGTTCCTCTATCTGATACGATGGTTCTCGGAACTCCATGCAGACATACGATCCTGGACATATAAATCTTGGCCAACTTTGCACTGGTAGAAGTGGTTTTCACTGGGATGAAGTGAGCCACTTTGTTCAAGCGATCAACTACTACCCATATGGAATCATATCCTGCTTTAGTCCTGGGCAATCCGGTGATAAAGTCCATGCCAAGTTTATCCCACTTCCATTCGGGTATCAGCATAGGTTGTAATAGTCCTGCTGGCTTCTGATGTTCTGCCTTCACTCTCTGACATACATCACATACGGCCACATACTCGGCAATATTCTTCTTCATACCGGTCCACCAGAAATGTTCCTTCAAATCCATATACATCTTGGTGTTTCCTGGGTGTATCGAGTATGGTGAGTCATGAGCCTCTTGAAGTATTAACTTCCTGATCTCCTGGTTATAGGGCACATAAACTCGATCCTCAAACCTTTGGCCTTTCCCTTGCTCATCTTCTCCTTTATCTCGGCAATCTCCTTGTCATCCTTCTGAGCCTCCCGAATCTTGTCCAGCAATGTCGACTGGACCTCCATTGTTGCTACGAATCCTCTAGGAACAATCTCCAATCGAAGTTCCATGATATTCTTCGCTAACTCCTTTGGCAATCCCTTACTTTCAAGGATATTAGCATAACTCTTCCTGCTCAAAGCGTCTGCTACAACATTGGCCTTTCCTGGGTGATAGTGTAGCTTCATATCATAATCCTTTATAAGCTCCAACCATCTCCTGTGTCTAAGGATCGGTTCCTTCTGGGTGAAAATGTACTTCAAACTCTTATGGTCCGTGTATACATCACATTGGTTTCCGATAAGGTAATGCCTCCAGGTCTTCAATGCATGCACTACGGCTGCTAACTCCAAATCATGCGTGGCATAATTCAACTCATCAGGTTTTAGTTGTCGTGAGGCATACGAAACAACTCTTTCGTCCTGCATAAGCACACATCCAAGTCATAAGCGAGAGGCGTCGCAATACACTTGGAATTCCTTATGTATATCCGGCACTGTTAGCACTGGTGCTGTAGTCAACCGTTTCTTCAACTCCTGGAAACTTACCTCACATTCGTCTGTCCATTTGAACTTAGTACCCTTCTTTAACAGTTCAGTCATTGGCTTCACAATCTTGGAAAAGTTCTCAATGAATCTCCGATAGTATCCTGCGAGTCCAAGAAAACTGCGGATCTCACTAACTGAAGTGGGTGCCAACCATTCAGTGACTGACTGAATTTTGCTGGGGTCTACTACTATACCTTCTCCTGATATAACATGTCCAAGGAATCCGACTTCCTTCAACCAAAACTCGCATTTGCTAAACTTAGCATACAACTGGTGTTCCCTGAGTTTCTCGAGAACTAGGCGCAAATGCTCCTTGTGCTCCTCCTCGTTCTTCGAGTATACCATAATATCATCAATAAACACTATAACAAACTTTTCCAAATACTCCATGAACACCTTGTTCATCATGCTCATGAAATAAGCAGGGGCATTAGTCAGTCCAAATGTGTCAGGACCGGATTTTCGGGATATAAATTTCCCAGAAAATGGTCCTTGCGCTCACCAGCCCCAGGATTACTGTTAGCTGATGAGACACCAACTTGATACAGAAATTCCAAGAAAAGTACATAATATGTAGTACAAGACCATTCTGGCCTATGAGTACAACAAATGGTTTCTAGTGGTTGATGGCGGAAGCGGTTTGCGGATCATCAGCGTCTATGGAACTCCATTTCCCACAGGAACAACTAACCTGGGTAACTCCTATCTGCGCGAGGGTGCTATCTCCATTGCGTAGGTTCCGGGGCTGTCATCACAATGCTCCTCTCCACGCAAGAAATCTGGCCAAGACAATAGCCAGGGACAAGCCAGTGAGTACTTTGAATGTACTCGCAAACATTATGAACATTGGTATAATATCTCAAATGATAATCATGCTCTAAAATATGCCATGATCACTACGTCAGTCACGAGATAAGATTTATGATGCGCACAAGCAAATTATTCATATAGAACATGAATAAACAACCCGAGGGTAGAAATAAAATGCACCGATCGGGTGTCTGAAGCGACGCCTCGAAAGGATAATAATATAAAGCATGCCTCAGTCGGGCGTCTGGGCGACACCACATAAAGGGCTTATATATAAAAGGTATAATAAGCATGCCACAGTCGGGCGTCTAGGCGACACCACACAAAGGGCTTATAAGTAATTGAACTAACAAGCATGCCATAGTCGAGCGTCTGAGCGACACCACATAAAGGGCTTATAAGTAATTGAAATAACAAGCATGCCACAGTCGGGCGTCTGAGCGACAGCACATAACGGGCTTATAAGGTAAATGAGTAACAAGCGTGCCACAGTCGGGCGTCTCCGCGACACCACATAAAGGGCTTATAAAGAGTAATCACAGTGAATATCCAGGAGGTAGAACCGTCCCAGGGATACTCAGTAATTCAAATAATGTAGATGGTTAGTCCATAATAATAGTAATCATAATCATCATGTGTCACAAGTCATGATCCATGTTTTGGTTTAGAAATCTTTCCTCCGAAGACCGACACTAAGACCGACAGTTCAACCATCCCAGACTGTAGTCCTTAACCATGGACACGGCTATTCGAATAGATATAATCTCTGTAGGGGGTGTACTCTTTACCCACTAGCAATGGATTCCTTTAGTCCATTGGGACTAATTCCGTCTACGGTCTTTCATTCGAAAACACACCTGACCGCACACACCAGCCTAACTTACCGATGTCTGGAATCACCCATGTCACCCGTCAAATGAAACTCTAAGTGGGGAGGCTACAACCTCGCTTAGCATGGGATCAAATTTATATCGCGCGCTTTAAGGGGTGCCCTCCTCTCGGTCCCAACCGGAAACACCCATGCCCCCGAACAAAGTGGCATGCCTACTGGATGCAGCCGGTATCTTCCACCATGGCCTCTCTATACGGTGTGTGCTAGGACAAGGGTTGACAATTTACTGAACCGTACCCAACCTGTGGCAGGGGGAAGTGGTAGTAAGAAACAAGTATGGGGGTTACTGGAACAAGACTCGATCTATGGTCGACTTAGGAGGTTAAAGCATTTCCTGCATGGTTAGCACAAGAATTATATTTCTCATCCATCAGAAAGAACCACTACTCGTCATACCTCCCCATGCCCTAGCAGACATAACCGTCTTGACGAAAGGTTAGGGACAAGCTCGTGTCTACCCAAGACAGCGACTTTCCCGGATCCCTCCCGGTAGGTATGAGAGGCATATGAGGGTGATTGCTATCACAAACATAACAAATACCAACAGCATGGAATCAACAATATGCACTTATGAGTATGATCGTATCATCGCATAAAATAACGAAATCTCCGAGACAAGGTGGGGTTGCAACCGTATTAACAACCCAAGACAATATTATGCCGGGGTTCAGAATGCTTGCCTTCAAGTTGTGGAGAGGCAGGGTGCATTCCAAAACTTTTTGAAAGTTTTCTTCTCTCTCCATAATCCTATTTTAAGAAAATTTAAATTAACACTTTCAAAAAAGTACAAAAAAGTTGTTTGGAAAATTTTCAAATAAATATGAAAATAAACTAGACAATATTTGGGAAACAAAAGAAAAAGAATCAAGTCATTTGGACTTATATTTAAAAAGTTATAGCCAGTCAAAGATTAGTCAATATTTTGTTTTTAATATTAAATCGGAAAAAGAAAACGTTTCGGGGGGCTTACGCTTTCTTCTAGCGAAGGCGCATTTGGAGGAATACGCCTCCACTTAAAGCATGTTGCGGCGGGGCTGGGTCACTGACAGTGGGTCCCTTGGGGCCACTGGTCAGGTTTGACCAGTCGCCCGTGCCTTCTTCCTCCTCTGTCCGAGCGAAGGCAGGGTTCCGGCGATAGTCGTCGATGAACCGTGGCTCCTCATGGGGTCCCGAGGGCGGGGATGGATCCGCCAGTTCAGGGCGGTCCTCCCAGTGGTTGATGGGTCGGCGGGGGTGGAGGGAGTCGCCAGCGGCGAGCTCCGCGGTGGAGGTGGCTTCGGGTGGATTTGGTGGTTTGGGCTACAATGGTTCTTGACCGTGTTTGAGAGGTTGGGCAGCTCTGCACGGTCGAGAGGAGTCGGGGGGCGGTGCTGGGATGGACGAGAGAGGGCCTGCTCGCGACGAACGGAGCTGGAGTGTAGCGGTGGCCGAACTGGCCGGAGTCGAGGAAGAGAGTTTCCCGCCGTCGGTTGCTGGCCGTGGGGGCTCTAGGGGAAGGGCCAGAGGCTGCCTAGGGGTTTGGATGAGCTCGAGGTCTCCATATATAGCGCAACTAGGTCGGTTCCGCGGTCGTGGATAAGGACGCCGGCGAACCGTTGTTCTGTTGCAGCAGGGCGACATGGCAGCGACGGGCGCTAGTGGACAGGTTTGGGGATGAGCTCGAGCTGTTCCATGAGCGAGCTGGCGTGCTGGTGTGGCTCGGGCGGCGCCGTCCATGGCAGAGGCCTGCTGTGGCCGTCGGCGGCTTGCGTCGATGGCGCTGTGGGGCGCCAGGAGGGGGCCAGGGCGGCTCTGCGACAAGGGAAGGGTCGGGGCACGATGGCTGGGAGTGGGAAGGGGCCAGAATAGGCGCGGGGAGGCGGCAGCGGGACACGGCGACTCGGGCGCACGCATGTGCAAAACGCGCGCTCTGGCCGCGCCCAGAGCACGCACGCCAGTTGCTCGACGCAATGCCAGCTTGTGCTAGAGGGCTTGGGCGAGGCTGGGAATTAACAGGTCTAGGTTAGAGGCATCTAGGAGTTTAGTGGACAAGGTTGCTGGGTCAGTGGATCAAGCTTATAATGCAAACTCAAAATCATGCCAAAATTGGCCATGCACTCTAGGTGCTTGACAGAACGCCAAAGGCATCTAGGCAACTCTTTGGGTAGCCAAAATCTCCAGAACAGTGTCTCTTTAGATGATACAGGGGGCGGCAAGGTTAGTTTGTCAAAAACAAAAACTTGTTAGTGCAAGTTTGTGAGAAAACTAATTCTGGACAGAAAGAAAAGGGCATCATTGCATGGACCAAACATATTCCAATGTGTCCACTCTCCTGGACTTAGGGGCTTTGTAGGGTGGTCTATAAGTAGGAAAAAGAATCATGGGTAAAGGAGCAAGTTAAAATATGGTTGCAGTACAAATCACTAAGCTGGACCAGAATGAAGATGAGGTTGATTTACTCAAATTTTTCAAAGATCATCAATGGGTTTTTGCATAAAGTTGAATTATATACTACTACTAACATCCCATAATTTTGGTGGAAGCTATAAAGAAATATTTAAATAGGTTGTGGTGCAATTCCACAAACTGGACCAGATTTGAAAACTAGGGGTAGAGCTCAAAATATCCAATGAATAAAAGATATTTTTGCATCAAGGTGGTTTAAAAACATCACAAGACATCCGCAAATTTTGGTGGGATTTTTAAATAAATTTATCAAAGGGATGTAGTGCAAAAGAGGCTCACGGGAAATAATTATGCAAATAAATCCACTGATAAAAGAAATGTTTTTCTTGAGAGGGTAAACAAGTCCAATAATATATTTGGAAAGTTTTCACTTGGGGTAAACACTCCATAATATCAAAGAAAGGATTGGTTCTGAATCAAAGAAAATCCAAAAAAATGAAAGATTTAATTTCCTGGCAAAATTTTAATAAACAAATCATGGTTAAATTTTTTGGGGTGATACAACACTACCCCCCCCCCTTAAGAAAAATCTCATCCTCAAGATTTGCTAAAAGCTGTTTTGCAAATGATACTCCCATTAGCTGAAGTCCAATAGTTTACTCAAGCACAAACTTAGGGTACAAGCATAAGCTGCAACTCATAGATAAACATAGTTATGACGTTTACAATGAAAACGGCAAATGGAGAGGGTCCAGAGAAAACGTCCCTTGTACTGGGGCACACTCCTTTTCTATCGGGGGAAGCGGGTTGACTAGTCAGTGAATGCGTCTCTCCTGGTCAGGCCTTAGTGGTCTGCCGATGGCGATTTGAGGATTTAATTCAGCGAGGCTCCGGAGATAACCCATTACTCCTGGGTCAAATGTTCTTGAGCGATGACATATTGGGCAAGGTTGGCTAGTACTGGGTCCCTCTCAATTTGTCCACCAGAAAAAGATGCTACTTCTCCGGGTGCTGCACGACTCGGAAAGTAATAATACCCTCGATCGTTGGCATAGGGTACCGCGAATCGAAGGCGAGCAAGCGCTTCATACGCAGCAGCTTCTATGGCCATTTGCGGAGCTGGCATAGATTTCCCCACGAAGGAGACTTCCGTTGGGTCTTGGTTTGGGTTTGCGGGAGGGATGTGCACTACTGCCCAATATTTCGAGGTGGTTGGTGTGATCCTCGACTTGAGCAACTCATACTGGGGTGGATGGGTAGCACTCATGGTACTGCAGGTAAAGTCCCACAATATTTTAACAAAACTACCTGGGTGGCATCTGGAGTCCTCAGATAAATACTAGGGCTCGGCATGGCGAAGGAATGGTTGTGAGGGTTGTGCACAAGTTGAAGGGTACTAGGTAAGGTCACAAGATGGCCTTTTATATAGCAACTGGGCTGGATTATTTACCGCGGTGAAGGGGCAACTAGTTTGTCAGTTCTGCTCTATGGAGTCGGGGTCAATGCCACGGATACATATATCTCAAAAAGAGGCGTATTACTGTGGGTGTCGTCGGGGTGGTTCTTGGAAGCTACGCCCGGAATTAAAAATGCAGCCGTACACCAACGCACTTATGCATGGCTACTATTTAAAGTAGGGGCGCACAAGCATTTAATTGTGGCGATACAGAATCACATAGTTACAGGGCGTGGACATACTAAGGCTCGGTACTACTCGAGTGACTTAGTATACCTCGTTAATATCTAAGTGGGCTTGCCTTGTGGAAGTCAAGGCTTCTCCACGAGTTTCACCGTCGGGGTTAGCTGGAGGGGGTTGAGGAACGGCAGGGTCGGGGTAGCGATGATGACCATCGCGGGGATTGTTGGCCACAATCCCGTTGGAGCCTGTTCCCAAAAGGCGACCAAGCACTTCTGTGGACACCAAAGCACCTTGGCCGATGGTTGGGGCTGACCTCAAGGTCTCGATCGGTTGTCCGAACAGCATGACTAGGTTGTCAGTGTCGGGCTCCTCTTCTCTTGTTGCCGGGGTTCGGCGAACCAGTTCTCCTCGAGCTGCGATTAGATCAAGGTTGATTTGATCGAACAGTTCCTCTAGTGCACTTACATAGCGCACCAGATGCAATAATGCAGGGTCCGTCTCGTGATCTCCGTTGGCAACTTGGGGTGGCCTACCATACCTGTCACGGCTGGGGTAGTAGTAGAACGAGCGACTGTTAACTCTGGGCGACAAGTGCCGGAGTTGCACCATATCCTCTCGAGCAGCTAGTTGGATGGCTTGTGGCTCAAAGGAAGTTGTCCTCCCGGTGAACCTGTAGGGGCGTTCTGGCGATAGACCCCTACCATAGACGTGCACAGTAGCCCAGAATTAATGGCTCTCACCGCTCATGGACCCTTGGTACACAACATATTCTGAGGGCTGTTCTAATGCAAAGGCACGGCGGGTGAGGTTTGCTAGCACGGTCACAAAACCTCCAAGGTTGGTCGTTGTGGTCTCATTGTGAACAATGGGTCCAGGCATTTTAGCCCGGTTTTGGGGTAGATGTTCTGTTGTGCTGGGTTGAGGCTAGCAGGCCCTTTTTATAGAAAAAGGGGACGGAGTCTTCCTTCGCACGCTTGCGAATGAGACATTTTAAGTGTCAGTCACTGGCGCGTGATCGATAGGCTAGGCTGATAGGTTGGGCACCGACTGCCAAAAGGTGTCGGGGTCACTGTGTGGCTATCTTACACGAGAAGCTTGGCCGGGGTTGGGATAAGGTCTGGTGGGCTGGTTAACCTAGGTTTTTCGACCTGGCTAAGATAGGATTAGCCAATGGTCAGCCTGGCTCTGATACCAAGGTTGTCAGGACCGGATTTTCAGGATATAAATTTCCCAGAAAATGGTCCTTGTGCTCACCAGCCCCAGGATTACTGTTAGCTGATGAGACACCAACTTGATACAGAAATTCCAAGCAAAGTACATAATATGTAGTACAAGACCATTCTGGCCTATGAGTATAACAAATGGTTTCTAGTGGTTGATGGCAGAAGCGGTTTGCGGATCATCAGCGTCTATGGGACTCCATTTCCCACAGGAACAGCTGACCTGGGTAACTCCTATCTTTGTGAGGCTGCTATCTCCATTGCGTAGGTTCCGGGGCTGTCATCGCAACGATCCTCTCCACGCAAGAAATCTGGCCAAGACAATAGCTAGGGACAAGCCAGTGAGTACTTTGAATGTACTCGCAAACATTATGAACACAGGTATAATATATCAAATGATAATCATGCTCTGAAATATGCCATGATCACTACGTCAGTCACGAGATAAGATTTATGATGCGCACAAGCAAATTATTCATATAGAACATGAATAAACAACCCGAGGGTAGAAATAAAATGCACCGATCGGGTGTTTGAAGCGACGCCTCGAAAGGATAATAATATAAAGCATGCCTCAGTCGGGCGTCTGGGTGACACCACATAAAGGGCTTATATATAAAAGGTATAATAAGCATGCCACAGTCGGGCGTCTGGGCGACACCACATAAAGGGCTTATAAGTAAATGAAATAACAAGCATGCCACAATCGGGCGTCTGAGCGACACCACATAAAGGGCTTATAAGTAATTGAAATAAGAAGCATGCCACAGTCGGGCGTCTGAGCGACACCACATAAAGGGCTTATAAGGTAAATGAATAACAAGCGTGCCACAGTCGGGCGTCTCCGCGACACCACATAAAGGGCTTATAAAGAGTAATCACAGTGAATATCCAGGAGGTAGAACCATCCCAGGGATACTCAATAATTCAAATAATGTAGATGGTTAGTCCATAATAATAGTAATCATAATCATCACATGTCACAAGTCATGATCCATGTTTTGGTTTAGCAATCTTTCCTCCGAAGACCGACACTAAGACCGACACTTAACCCATCCCAGACTGTAGTCCTTAACCATGGACACAGCTGTTCAAATAGATATAATCTCTGTAGAGGGTGTACTCTTTACCCACTAGCAACGAATTCCTTTAGTCCATCGGGACTAATTCCGTCTACGGTCTTTCATTCGAAAACACACCTGATCGCAGACACCAGCCTAACTTACCGGTGTGTGGAATCACCCATGACACCCGTCAAGCGAAACTCTAAGTGGGGAGGCTACAACCTCGCTTAGCATGGGATCAGACTTATATCGCGCACTCTAAGGGGTGCCCCCCTCTTGGTCCCAACCGGAAACACCCATGCCCCCGGACCAAGTGGCATGCCTACCGGATGCAGCCGGCATCTTCCACCATGGCCTCTCTGTACAGTGTGTGCTAGGACAAGGGTTGAAAATTTGCTGAACTGTACCCTACCTGTGGCAGGGGCAAGTGGTAGTGCGAAACAAGTATGGGGTTACTGGAACAAGACTCGATCTATGGTCGCCTTAGGAGGTTAAAGCATTTCCTGCATGGTTAGCACAAGAATTATATTTCTCATCCATCAGACAAAACCACCACTCATCATACCTTCCCATGCCCCACCGGACATAACCGTCTCGACGAAAGGTTAGGGACAAGCTTGTGTCTACCCAAGACAGAGACTTTCCCTGATCCCTCCCGGTAGGTATGAGAGGCATATGAGGGTGATTCCTATCACAAACATAACAAATACCAACAGCATGGAATCAACAATATGCACTTATGAGTATGATCATATCATCGCATAAAATAATGAAATCTCTGAGACAAGGTGGGGTTGCAACTGTATTAACAACGCAAGACAATATTATGCCGGGGTTCGGAATGCTTGCCTTCAAGTTGTGGAGAGGCGGGGTGCATTCCAAAACTTTTTGAAAGTTTTCTTCTCTCTCCATAATCCTATTTTAAGAAAATTTAAATTAACACATACTTTCAAAATAGTACAAAAAAGTTGTCTGGAAAATTTTCAAATAAATATGAAAATAAACTAGACAATATTTGGGAAACAACAGAAAAAGAATCAAGTCATTTGGACTTATATTTAAAAAGTTATAGCCAGTCAAAGTTTAGTCAATATTTTGTTTTTAATAAAAATCAGAAAAAGAAAACGTTTCGGGGGGCTTACGCTTTCTAGTGAAGTCGCATTTGGAGGAATATGACTCCACTTAAAACACATTGCGGCGGGGCTGGGTCACTGATAGTGGGTCCCTTGGGCCCACTGGTCAGGTTTGACCAGTCACCCGCGCCTTCTTCCTCCTCTGTCCGAGTGAGGGCGGGGTTCCGGCGATAGTCGTCGACGAACCGTGGCTCCTCATGGGGTCCCGAGGGCGGGGATGGATCCGCCAGTTCAGGGCGGTCCTCCTAGTGGTTGATGGGTCGGCGGGGGTGGAGGGAGTCACCAGCGGCGAGCTCCGCGGTGGAGGTGGCTTCGGGTTGATTTGGTGGTTTGGGCTACAATGGTTCTTGACCATGTTTGAGAGGTTGGGCAGCTCCGCACGGTCGAGAGGAGTCGGGTGGCGGTGCTGGATGGATGAGAGAGGGCCTGCTCGCGACGAACGGAGCTGGAGTGTGGCTGTGGCCGAACTGGCCGGAGTCGAGGAAGAGAGTTTCCCGCCGTCGGTTGCTGGCTGTGGGGGCTCTAGGGGAAGGGCCAGAGGCTGCCTAGGGGTTTGGATGAGCTCGGGGTCTCCATATATAGTGCAACTAGGTCGGTTCCGCGGTCGTGGATAAGGACGCCGGCGAACCGCTGTTCTGTTGCAGCAGGGCGACGTGGCAGCGACGGGCACTAGTGGACAGGTTTGTGGATGAGCTCGGGCTGTTCCATGAGCGAGCTGGCGCGCTAGTGTGGCTCGGGCGGCGCCGTCCATGGCAGAGGCCTGCTGTGGCCGTCGGCGGCTTGCGTCGATGGCGCGGTGGGGCGCCAGGAGGGGGCCAGGGCGGCTCTGCGACGAGGGAGGGGTCGGGGCACGATGACTGGGAGTGGAAGGGGCCAGAACAGGCGTGGGGAGGCGTCAGCGGGACACGGCGACTCGGGCGCACGCATGTGCAAAACGCGCGCTCTGGCCGCGCCCAGAGCATGCACGCCAGTTGCTCGACGCAATGCCAGCTTGTGCTAGAGGGCTTGGGCGAGGCTGGGGATTAACAGGTCTAGGTTAGAGGCATCTAGGAGTTTAGTGGACAAGGTTGCTGGGTCAGTGGATCAAGCTTATAATGCAAACTCAAAATCATGCCAAAATTGGCCATGCACTCTAGGTGCTTGACAGAACGCCAAAGGCATCTAGGCAACTCTTTGGGTGGCCAAAATCTCCAGAACAGTGTCTCTTTAGATGATATAGGGGGTGGCAAGGTTAGTTTGTCAAAAACAAAAACTTGTTAGTGCAAGTTTGTGAGAAAACTAATTATGGACAGAAAGAAAAGGGCATCATTGCATGGACCAAACATATTCCAATGTGTCCACTCTCCTGGACATAGGGGTTTTGTAGGGTGGTCTATAAGTAGGAAAAAGAATCATGGGTAAAAGAGCAAGTTAAAATATGGTTGCAGTACAAATCACTAAGCTGGACCAGAATGAAGATGAGGTTGATTTACTCAAATTTTTCAAAGATCATCAATGGGTTTTTGCATAAAGTTGAATTATATACTACTACTAACATCCCATAATTTTGGTCGAAGCTATAAAGAAATATTTAAATAGGTTGTAGTGCAATTCCACAAACTGGACCAGATTTGAAAACTAGGGGTAGAGCTCAAAATATCCAATGAATAAAAGATATTTTTGCATCAAGGTGGTTTAAAAACATCACATGACATCCCCAAATTTTGGTGGGATTTTTAAATAAATTTATCAAAGTGTTGTAGTGCAAAAGAGGCTCTAAGGCTTATGAAAAATCATTTTTAAAGAAATAAAGCTCACGGGAAATAATTATGCAAATAAATCCACTGATAAAAGAAATGTTTTTCTTGAGAGGGTAAACAAGTCCAATAATATATTTGGAAAGTTTTCACTTGGGGTAAAAACTCCATAATATCAAAGAAAGGATTGGTTCTGAATCAAAGAAAATCCAGAAAAATGAAAGATTTAATTTCCTGGCAAAATTTTAATAAACAAATCATGGTTAAATTTTTTGGGGTGATACAACACTACCCCCCCCCCTTAAGAAAAATCTCGTCCTCGAGATTTGCTAAAAGCTGTTTTGCAAATGATACTCTCATTAGCTGAAGCCCAATAGTTTACTCAAGCACAAACTTAGGGTACAAGCATAAACTGCAACTCATAGATAAACATAGCTATGACGTTTACAATGAAAACGGCAAATGGACAGGGTCCAGAGAAAACGTCCCTTGTACTGGGGCACACTCCTTTTCTATCGGGGGAAGTGGGTTGACTACTCAGTGAATGCGTCTCTCCTGGTCGGGCCTCAGTGGTCTGCCGATGGCGATTTGAGGATTTAATTCAGCGAGGCTCCGGAGATAACCCATTACTCGCTGGGTCAAACGTTCTTGAGCGATGACATATTGGGCAAGGTTGGCTAGTACTGGGTCCCTCTCAATTTGTCCACCAGAAAAAGATGCTACTTCTCGGCGTGCTGCACGACTCGGAAAGTAATAATACCCTCGATCGCTGGCATAGGGTACCGCGAATCGAAGGCGAGCAAGCGCTTCATACGCAGCAGCTTCTATGGCCATTTGCGGAGCTGGCATAGATTTCCCCACGAAGGAGACTTCTGTTGGGTCTTGGTTTGGGTTTGCGGGAGGGATGTGCACTACTGCCCAATATTTCGAGGTGGCTGGTGTGATCCTCGACTTGAGCAACTCGTACTGGGGTGGATGGGTAGCACTCATGGTACTGCAGGTAAAGTCCCACAATATTTTAACAAAACTACCTGGGGTGGCATCTGGAGTCCTCAGATAAATACTAGGGCTCGGCATGGCGAAGGAATGGTTGTGAGGGTTGTGCACAAGGTGAAGGGTACTAGGTAAGGTCACAAGATGGCCTTTTATATAGCAACTGGGCTGGATTATTTACCGCGGTGAAGGGGCAACTAGTTTGTCGGTTCTGCTCTATGGAGTCGGGGTCAATGCCACGCGTACATATATCTCAAAAAGAGGCGTATTACTGTGGGTGTCGTCGGGGTGGTTCTTGGAAGCTACGCCCGGAATTAAAAATGCAGCCGTACACCAACGCACTTATGCATGGCTACTATTTAAAGTAGGGGCGCACAAGCATTTAATTGTGGTGATACAGAATCACATAGTTACAGGGCGTGGACATACTAAGGCTCGGTACTACTCGAGTGACTTAGTATACATCGTTAATATCTAAGTGGGCTTGCCTTGTGGACGTCGAGGCTTCTCCACGAGTTTCACCGTCGGGGTTAGCTGGAGGGGGTTGAGGAACGGCAGGGTCGGGGTAGCGATGATGACCATCGCGGGGATTGTTGGCCACAATCCCATTGGAGCGTGTTCCCAAAAGGCGACCAAGCACTTCTGGGGACACAAAAGCACCTTGGCCGATGGCTGGGGCTGACCTCAAGGTCTCGATCGGTTGTCCGAACAGCACGACTGGTTTGTCAGCGTCGGGCTCCTCTTCTCTTGTTGCCGGGGTTCGGCGAACCAGTTCTCCTCGAGCTGCGATCAGATCAAGGTTGATTTGATCGAACAGTTCCTCTAGTGCACTTACATAGTGCACCAGATGCAATAATGCAGGGTCCGTCTCGTGATCTCCGTTGGCAACTTGGGGTGGCCTACCATACCTGTCACGGCTGGGGTAGTAGTAGAACGAGCGACTGTTAACTCTGGGCGACAAGTGCCGGAGTTGCACCATAGCCTCTCGAGCAGCTAGTTGGATGGCTTGTGGCTCAAAGGAAGTTGTCCTCCCGGTGACCCTGTAGGGGCGTTCTGGCTATAGACCCCTACCATACACGTGCACAGTGGCCCAGAATTAATGGCTCTCACCGCTCGTGGACCCTTGGTACACAACATATTCTGAGGGCTCTTCTAATGCAAAGGCGCGGCGGGTGAGGTTTGCTAGCACGGTCACAAAACCTCCAAGGTTGGTCGCTGTGGTCTCATTGTGAACAATGGGTCCAGGCATTTTAGCCCGGTTTTGGGGTAGATGTTCTGTTGTGCTAGGTTGAGGCTAGCAGGCCCTTTTTATAGAAAAAGGGGATGAAGTATTCCTTCGCACGCTTGCGAATGAGACATTTTAAGTGTCAGTCACTGGCGCGTGATCGATAGGCTAGGCTGATCGGTTGGGCACCGACTGCCAAAAGGTGTCGGGGTCACTGTGTGGCTATCTTACACGAGAAGCTTGGCCGGGGTTGGGATAAGGTCTGGTGGGCTGGTTAACCTAGGTTTTTCGACCTGGCTAAGATAGGATTAGCCAATGGTCAGCCTGGCTCTGATACCAAGGTTGTCAGGACCGGATTTTCAGGATATAAATTTCCTAGAAAATGGTCCTTGTGCTCACCAGCCCCAGGATTACTGTTAGCTGATGAGACACCAACTTGATACAGAAATTCCAAGCAAAGTATATAATATGTAGTACAAGACCATTCTGGCCTATGAGTATAACAAATGGTTTCTAGTGGTTGATGGCAGAAGCGGTTTGCGGATCATCAGCGTCTATGGGACTCCATTTCCCACAGGAACAGCTGACCTGGGTAACTCCTATATTCGTGAGGCTGCTATCTCCATTGCGTAGGTTCCGGGGCTGTCATCGCAACGATCCTCTCCACGCAAGAAATCTGGCCAAGACAATAGCTAGGGACAAGCCAGTGAGTACTTTGAATGTACTCGCAAACATTATGAACACAGGTATAATATATCAAATGATAATCATGCTCTGAAATATGCCATCATCACTACGTCAGTCACGAGATAAGATTTATGATGCGCATAAGCAAATTATTCATATAGAACATGAATAAACAACCCGAGGGTAGAAATAAAATGCACCGATCGGGTGCTTGAAGCGACGCCTCGAAAGGATAATAATATAAAGCATGCCTCAGTCGGGCGTCTGGGTGAGACCACATAAAGGGCTTATATATAAAACGTATAATAAGCATGCCACAGTCGGGCGTCTGGGCGACACCACATAAAGGGCTTATAAGTAAATGAAATAACAAGCATGCCACAATCGGGCGTCTGAGCGACACCACATAAAGGGCTTATAAGTAATTGAAATAAAAAGCATGCCACAGTCGGGCGTCTGAGCGACACCACATAAAGGGCTTATAAGGTAAATGAATAACAAGCGTGCCACAGTCGGGCGTCTCCGCGACACCACATAAAGGGCTTATAAAGAGTAATCACAGTGAATATCCAGGAGGTAGAACCATCCCAGGGATACTCAATAATTCAAATAATGTAGATGGTTAGTCCATAATAATAGTAATCATAATCATCACATGTCACAAGTCATGATCCATGTTTTTGTTTAGCAATCTTTCCTCCGAAGACCGACACTAAGACCGACACTTAACCCATCCCAGACTGTAGTCCTTAACCATGGACACGACTATTCAAATAGATATAATCTCTGTAGAGGGTGTACTCTTTACCCACTAGCAACGGATTCCTTTAGTCCATCGGGACTAATTCCATCTACGGTCTTTAATTCGAAAACACACCTGACCGCAGACACCAGCCTAACTTACCGGTGTGTGGAATCACCCATGACACCCGTCAAGCGAAACTCTAAGTGGGGAGGCTACAACCTCGCTTAGCATGGGATCAGACTTATATCGCGCGCTCTAAGGGGTGCCCCCCTCTTGGTCCCAACCGGAAACACCCATGCCCCCGGACCAAGTGGCATGCCTACCGGATGCAGCCGGTATCTTCCACCATGGCCTCTCTGTACAGTGTGTGCTAGGACAAGGGTTGAAAATTTACTGAACCGTACCCTACCTGTGGCAGGGGCAAGTGGTAGTACGAAACAAGTATGGGGTTACTGGAACAAGACTCGATCTATGGTCGCCTTAGGAGGTTAAAGCATTTCCTGCATGGTTAGCACAAGAATTATATTTCTCATCCATCAGACAGAACCACCACTCATCATACCTCCCCATGCCCCACCGGACATAACCGTCTCGACCAAAGGTTAGGGACAAGCTCGTGTCTACCCAAGACAGAGACTTTCCCTGATCCCTCCCGGTAGGTATGAGAGGCATATGAGGGTGATTGCTATCACAAACATAACAAATACCAATAGCACGGAATCAACAATATGCACTTATGAGTATGATCGTATCATCACATAAAATAACGAAATCTCTGAGACAAGGTGGGGTTGCAACTGTATTAACAACGCAAGACAATATTATGCCGGGGTTCGAAATGCTTGCCTTCAAGTTGTGGAGAGGCGGGGTGCATTCCAAAACTTTGTGAAAGTTTTCTACTCTCTCCATAATCCTATTTTAAGAAAATTTAAATTAACACATACTTTCAAAATAGTACAAAAAAGTTGTCTGGAAAATTTTCAAATAAATATGAAAATAAACTAGACAATATTTGGGAAACAATAGAAAAAGAATCAAGTCATTTGGACTTATATTTAAAAAGTTATAGCCAGTCAAAGTTTAGTCAATATTTTGTTTTTAATAAAAATCAGAAAAAGAAAACGTTTCGGGGGGCTTACGCTTTCTTCTAGTGAAGTCGCATTTGGAGGAATGTGACTCCACTTAAAACACATTGCGGCGGGGCTGGGTCACTGATAGTGGGTCCCTTGGGCCCACTGGTCAGGTTTGACCACTCACCCGCGCCTTCTTCCTCCTCTGTCCGAGTGAGGGCGGGGTTCCGGCGATAGTCATCGACGAACCGTGGCTCCTCATGGGGTCCCGAGGGCGGGGATGGATCCGCCAGTTCAGGGCGGTCCTCCCAGTGGTTGATGGGTCGGTGGGGGTGGAGGGAGTCGCCATCGGCGATCTCCGCTGTGGAGGTGGCTTCGGGTGGATTTGGTGGTTTGGGCTACAATGGTTCTTGACCGTGTTTGAGAGGTTGGGCAGCTCCGCACGGTCGAGAGGAGTCGGGTGGCGGTGCTGGATGGACGAGAGAGGGCCTGCTCGCGATGAACGGAGCTGGATGTGGCGGTGGCCGAACTGGCCGGAGTCGAGGAAGAGATTTTCCCGCCGTCGGTTGCTGGCCGTGGGGGCTCTAGGGGAAGGGCCAGAGGCTGCCTAGGGGTTTGGATGAGCTCGGGGTCTCCATATATAGCGCAACTAGGTCGGTTCCGCGGTCGTGGATAAGGACGCCGGTGAACCGCTGTTCTGTTGCAGCAGGGCGACGTGGCAGCAACGGGCGCTAGTGGACAGGTTTGTGGATGAGCTCGGGCTGTTCCATGAGCGAGCTGGCGCGCTGGTGTGGCTCGGGCGGCGCCGTCCATGGCAGAGGCCTGCTGTGGCCGTCGGTGGCTTGCGTCGATGGCGCTGTGGGGCACCAGGAGGGGGCCAGGGCGGCTCTACGACGAGGGAGGGGTCGGGGCACGATGGCTGGGAGTGGGAAGGGGCCAGAACAGGCGCGGGGAGGCGACAGCGGGACACGGTGACTCGGGCGCATGCATGTGCAAAACGCGCGCTCTGGCCGCGCCCAGAGCATGCACGCTAGTTGCTCGACGCAATGCCAGCTTGTGCTAGAGGGCTTGGGCGAGGCTGGGGATTAACAGGTCTAGGTTAGAGGCATCTAGGAGTTTAGTGGACAAGGTTGCTGGGTCAGTGGATCAAGCTTATAATGCAAACTCAAAATCAGCCAAAATTGGCCATGCACTCTAGGTGCTTGACAAAACGCCAAAGGCCTCTAGGCAACTCTTTGGGTGGCCAAAATCTCCAGAACAGTGTCTCTTTAGATGATACAGGGGGTGGCAAGGTTAGTTTGTCAAAAACAAAAACTTGTTAGTGCAAGTTTGTGAGAAAACTAATTCTGGACAGAAAGAAAAGGGCATCATTGCATGGACCAAACATATTCCAATGTGTCCACTCTCCTGGACTTAGGGCTTTTGTAGGGTGGTCTATAAGTAGGAAAAAGAATCATGGGTAAAAGAGCAAGTTAAAATATGGTTGCAGTACAAATCACTAAGCTGGACCAGAATGAAGATGAGGTTGATTTACTCAAATTTTTAAAACATCACATGACATCCCCAAATTTTGGTGGGATTTTTAAATAAATTTATCAAAGGGTTGTAGTGCGAAAGAGGCTCTAAGGCTTATGAAAAATCATTTTTGAAGAAATAAAGCTCACGGGAAATAATTATGCAAATAAATCCACTGATAAAAGAAATGTTTTTCTTGAGAGGGTAAACAAGTCCAATAATATATTTGGAAAGTTTTCACTTGGGGTAAAAACTCCATAATATCAAAGAAAGGATTGGTTCTGAATCAAAGAAAATCCAGAAAAATGAAAGATTTAATTTCCTCGCAAAATTTTAATAAACAAATCATGGTTAAATT
>NC_041382.1:43027108-43047315 GCF_002162155.2 Triticum dicoccoides
TAAGAAAAATCTCATCCTCGAGATTTGCTAAAAGTTGTTTTGCAAATGATACTCCCATTAGCTGAAGCCCAATAGTTTACTCAAGCACAAACTTAGGGTACAAGCATAAGCTGCAACTCATAGATAAACATAGCTATGACGTTTACAATGAAAACGGCAAATGGACAGGGTCTAGAGAAAACGTCCCTTGTACTGGGGCACACTCCTTTTCTATCGGGGGAAGCGGGTTGACTAGTCAGTGAATGCGTCTCTCCTGGTCGGGCCTCAGTGGTCTGCCGATGGCGATTTGAGGATTTAATTCAGCGAGGCTCCGGAGATAACCCATTACTCGTTGGGTCAAACGTTCTTGAGCGATGACATATTGGGCAAGGTTGGCTAGTACTGGGTCCCTCTCAATTTGTCCACCAGAAAAAGATGCTACTTCTCCGGGTGCTGCACGACACGGAAAGTAATAATACCCTCGATCACTGGCATAGGGTACCGCGAATTGAAGGCGAGCAAGCGCTTCGTACGCAGCAGCTTCTATGGCCATTTGCGGAGCTGGCATAGATTTCCCCACGAAGGAGACTTCCGTTGGGTCTTGGTTTGGGTTTGGGGGAGGGATGTGCACTACTGCCCAATATTTCGAGGTGGCTGGTGTGATCCTCGACTTGAGCAACTCGTACTGGGGTGGATGGGTAGCACTCATGGTACTGCAGGTAAAGTCCCACAATATTTTAACAAAACTACCTGGGGTGTCATCTGGAGTCCTTAGATAAATACTAGGGCTCGGCATGGCGAAGGAATGGTTGTGAGGGTTGTGCACAAGGTGAAGGGTACTAGGTAAGGTCACAAGATGGCCTTTTATATAGCAACTGGGCAACTAGTATGTCGGTTCTGCTCTATGGAGTCGGGGTCAATACCATGGTGAAGGGGCAACTAGTATGTCGGTTCTGCTCTATGGAGTCGGGGTCAATGCCACGGATACATATATCTCAAAAAGAGGCGTATTACTGTGGGTGTCGTCGGGGTGGTTCTTGGAAGCTACGCCCGGAATTAAAAATGCAGCCGTACACCAACGCACTTATGCATGGCTACTATTTAAAGTAGGGACGCACAAGCATTTAATTGTGGCGATACGGAATCACATAGTTACAGGGCGTGGACATACTAAGGCTCGGTACTACTCGAGTGACTTAGTATACCTCGTTAATATCTAAGTGGGCTTGCCTTGTGGACGTCAAGGCTTCTCCACGAGTTTCACCGTCGGGGTTAGCTGGAGGGGGTTGAGGAACGACAGGGTCGGGGTAGCGATGATGACCATCGCGGGGATTGTTGGCCACAATCCCGTTGGAGCGTGTTCCCAAAAGGCGACCAAGCAATTCTGGGGACACCAAAGCACCTTGGCCGATGGCTGGGGCTGACCTCAAGGTCTCGATCGGTTGTCCAAACAGCACGACTGGGTTGTCAACGTCGGGCTCCTCTTCTCTTCTTGCCGGGGTTCGGCGAACCAGTTCTCCTCGAGCTGCGATCAGATCAAGGTTGATTTGATCGAACAGTTCCTCTAGTGCACTTACATAGCGCACCAGATGCAATAATGTAGGGTCCGTCTCGTGATCTCCGTTGGCACTTGGGGTGGCCTACCATACCTGTCACGGCTGGGGTAGTAGTAGAACGAGCAACTGTTAACTCTGGGCGACAAGTGCCAGAGTTGCACCATAGCCTCTCCAGCAGCTAGTTGGATGGCTTGTGGCTCAAAGGAAGTTGTCCTCCCGGTGAACCTGTAGGGGCGTTCTGGCGATAGACCCCTACCATAGACGTGCACAGTGGCCCAGAATTGATGGCTCTCACCGCTCATGGACCCTTGGTACACAACATATTCTGAGGGCTCTTCTAATGCAAAGGCACGGCGGGTGAGGTTTGCTAGCACGGTCACAAAACCTCCAAGGTTGGTCGCTGTGGTCTCATTGTCAACAATGGGTCCAGGCATTTTAGCCCGGTTTTGGGGTAGATGTTCTGTTGTGCTGGGTTGAGGCTAGCAGGCCCTTTTTATAGAAAAAGGGGACGGAGTCTTCCTTCGCACGCTTGCGAATGAGACATTTTAAGTGTCAGTCACTGGCGCGTGATCGATAGGCTAGGCTGATAGGTTGGGCACCGACTGCCAAAAGGTGTCGGGGTCACTGTGTGGCTATCTGACACGAGAAGCTTGGTCGGGGTTGGGATAAGGTCTGTTGGGCTGGTTAACCTAGGTTTTTCGACCTGGCTAAGATAGGATTAGCCAATGGTCAGCCTGGCTCTGATACCAAGGTTGTCAGGACCGGATTTTCAGGATAGAAATTTCCCAGAAAATGGTCCTTGTGCTCACCAGCCCCAGGATTACTGTTAGCTGATGAGACACCAACTTGACACAGAAATTCCAAGCAAAGTACATAATATGTAGTACAAGACCATTCTGGCCTATGAGTACAACAAATGGTTTCTAGTGGTTGATGGCAGAAGCGGTTTGCGGATCATCAGCATCTATGGGACGCCATTTCCCACAGGAATAGCTGACCTGGGTAACTCCTATCTTCGTGAGGCTGCTATCTCCATTGCGTAGGTTCCGGGGCTGTCATCGCAACGATCCTCTCCACGCAAGAAATCTGGCCAAGACAATAGCTAGGGACAAGCCAGTGAGTACTTTGAATGTACTCGCAAACATTATGAACACAGGTATAATATATCAAATGATAATCATGCTTTGAAATATGCCATGATCACTACGTCAGTCATGAGATAAGATTTATGATGCGCACAAGCAAATTATTCATATAGAACATGAATAAACAACCCGAGGGTAGAAATAAAATGCACCGATCGGGTGTTTGAAGCGACGTCTCGAAAGGATAATAATATAAAGCATGCCTCAGTCGGGCATCTGGGTGACACCACATAAAGGGCTTATATATAAAAGGTATAATAAGCATGCCACAGTCGGGCGTCTGGGCGACACCACATAAAGGGCTTATAAGTAAATGAAATAACAAGCATGCCACAATCGGGCGTCTGAGCGACACCACATAAAGTACTTATAAGTAATTGAAATAAAAAGCATGCCACAGTCGGGCGTCTGAGTGACACCACATAAAGGGCTTATAAGGTAAATGAATAACAAGCGTGCCACAGTCGGGCGTCTCCGCGACACCACATAAAGGGCTTATAAAGAGTAATCACAGTGAATATCCAGGAGGTAGAACCATCCCAGGGATACTCAATAATTCAAATAATGTAGATGGTTAGTCCATAATAATAGTAATCATAATCATCACATGTCACAAGTCATGATCCATGTTTTGGTTTAGCAATCTTTCCTCCGAAGACCGACACTAAGACCGACACTTAACCCATCCCAGACTGTAGTCCTTAACCATGGACACAGCTATTCAAATAGATATAATCTCTGTAGAGGGTGTACTCTTTACCCACTAGCAACGGATTCCTTTAGTCCATCGGGACTAATTCCGTCTACGGTCTTTCATTCGAAAACACACCTGACCGCAGACGCCAGCCTAACTTACCGGTGTGTGGAATCACCCATGACACCCGTCAAGCGAAACTCTAAGTGGGGAGGCTACAACCTCGCTTAGCATGGGATCAGACTTATATCGCGCGCTCTAAGGGGTGCCCCCCTCTTGGTCCCAACCGGAAACGCCCATGCCCCCGGACCAAGTGGCATGCCTACCGGATGCAGCCGATATCTTCCACCATGGCCTCTCTGTACAGTGTGTGCTAGGACAAGGGTTGAAAATTTACTGAACCGTACCCTACCTGTGGCAGGGGCAAGTGGTAGTACGAAACAAGTATGGGGTTACTGGAACAAGACTCGATCTATGGTCGCCTTAGGAGGTTAAAGCATTTCCTGCATGGTTAGCACAAGAATTATATTTCTCATCCATCAGACAGAACCACCACTCATCATACCTCCCCATGCCCCACCGGACATAACTGTCTCGATGAAAGGTTAGGGACAAGCTCGTGTCTACCCAAGACAGAGACTTTCCCTGATCCCTCCCGGTAGGTATGAGAGGCATATGAGGGTGATTGCTATCACAAACATAACAAATACCAACAGCATGGAATCAACAATATGCACTTATGAGTATGATCATATCATCGCATAAAATAACGAAATCTCTGAGACAAGGTGGGGTTGCAACTGTATTAACAACGCAAGACAATATTATGCCGGGGTTCGGAATGCTTGCCTTCAAGTTGTGGAGAGGCGGGGTGCATTCCAAAACTTTTTGAAAGTTTTCTTCTCTCTCCATAATCCTATTTTAAGAAAATTTAAATTAACACATACTTTCAAAATAGTACAAAAAAGTTGTCTAGAAAATTTTCGAATAAATATGAAAATAAACTAGACAATATTTGGGAAACAACAGAAAAAGAATCAAGTCATTTGGACTTATATTTAAGCCAGTCAAAGTTTAGTCAATATTTTGTTTTTAATAAAAATCAGAAAAAGAAAACGTTTCGGGGGGCTTACGCTTTCTTCTAGTGAAGTCGCATTTGCAGGAATATGACTCCACTTAAAACACATTGCGGCGGGGCTGGGTCACTGATAGTGGGTCCCTTGGGCCCACTGGTCAGGTTTGACAAGTCACCAGCGCCTTCTTCCTACTCTGTCCGAGTGAGGGCGGGGTTCCGGCGATCGCGTCGATGAACCGTGGCTCCTCACGAGGTCCCGAGGGCAGGGATGGATCCAGCAGTTCAGGGCGGTCCTCCCAGTGGTTGATGGGTCGGCGGGGGTGGAGGGAGTCGCCGGCGGCGAGCTCCGCGGCGGAGGTGTCTTCGGGTGGATTTGGGGGTTTGGGCTACGGTGGTTCTTGACCGTGTTTGAGAGGCTGGGCAGCTCCGCATGGTCGAGAGGAGTCGGGTGGCGGTGCTGGATGGACAAGAGAGGGCCTGCTCGCGACGAACGGAGCTGGAGTGTGGCGGTGGCCGAACTGGCCGGAGTCGAGGAAGAGAGTTTCCTGCCGTCGGTTGCTGGCCGTGGGGGCTCTAGGGGAAGGGCCAGAGGCTGCCTAGGGGTTTGGATGAGCTCGGGGTCTCCATATATACCGCAACTAGGTCGGTTCCACGGCCGTGGATAAGGACGCCGGCGAACCGCTGTTCTGTTGCAGCATGGTGACGTGGCAGCAACGGGCGGCAGTGGATAGGTTTGTGCATGAGCTCGGGCTGTTCCATGAGCGAGCTGGCGCGTTGGTGTGGCTCGGGCGGCACTGTCCATTGTAGAGGCCTGTTGTGGCCGTCGGCGGCTAGCGTCGGTGGCGCTGTGGGGCGCCAGGAGGGGGCCAAGGCGGCTCTGCGGCGAGGGAGGGGTCGGGGCGCGACGGCTAGGAGTGGGAAGGGGCCAAAACGGGCGCGGGGAGGCTACAGCGGGACGCGGCGACTCGGGCGCACGCACGTGCAAAACGCGCGCTCTGGCCGCGCCTAGAGCACGCACGCCAGGTGCTCGACGCAATGCCAGCGCGTGCTAGAGGGCTTGGGCAAGGCTGGGGATTAACAGGTCTAGGTTAGAGGCATCTAGGAGTTTAGTGGACAAGGTTGCTGGGTCAGTGGATCAAGCTTATAATGCAAACTCAAAATCATGCCAAAATTGGCCATGCACGCTAGGTGCTTGACAGAATGCCAAAGGCATCAAGACAACTCTTGGGGTGGCCAAAATCTCCAGAACAGTGTCTCTTTAGATGATACAGGGGGTGGCAAGGTTAGTTTGTCAAAAACAAAAACTTGTTAGTGCAAGTTTGTGAGAAAACTAATTCTGGACAGAAAGAAAAGGGCATCATTGCATGGACCAAACATATTCCAATGGGTCCACTCTCCTGCACTTAGGGGTTTTGCAGGGTGGTCTATAAGTAGGAAAAAGAATCATGGGTAAAAGAGCAAGTTAAAATATGGTTGCAGTACAAATCACTAAGCTGGACCAGAATGAAGATGAGGTTGATTTACTCAAATTTTTCAAAGAGCATCAATGGGTTTTTGCATAAAGTTGAATTATATACTACTACTAACATCCCATAATTTTGGTGGAAGCTATAAAGAAATATTTAAATAGGTTGTAGTGCAATTCCACAAACTGGACCAGATTTGAAAACTAGGGGTAGAGCTCAAAATATCCAAAGAATAAAAGATATTTTTGCATCAAGGTGGTTTAAAAACATCACATGACATCCCCAAATTTTGGTGGGATTTTTAAATAAATTTATCAAAGGGTTGTAGTGCAAAAGAGGCTCTAAGGCTTATGAAAAATCATTTTTAAAGAAATAAAGCTCAGGGGAAATAATTATGCAAATAAATCCACTGATAAAAGAAATGTTTTTCTTGAGAGGGTAAACAAGTCCAATAATATATTTGGAAAGTTTTCACTTGGGGTAAAAACTCCATAATATCATAGAAAGGAGTGGTTCTGAAATCAAAGAAAATCGAGAAAAATGAAAGATTTAATTTCCTCGCAAAATTTTAATAAACAAATCATGGTTAAATTTTTTGGGGTGTTACAAAATGACATGACCGTGTACTCGTATAATCCATAACACGTCGTGAACGCTGTCTTTGGTATATCCTTCTCACGTATCTTCAACTGATGGTATCCCGATTGCAGGTCGATCTTTGAAAACACCTTAGCTCCTTGCAACTGATCAAACAGATCGTTGATCATCGGCAGTGGGTACTTGTTCTTAATCGTCACCTCATTCAAGGCTCGATAATCAACAACCATCCTTAGGGATTTCTCCTTCTTCTCCACCAAAAGCACAGGGGCTCCCCAAGGTGATGAACTTCTTCGAATGTATCCTTTTTCGAATAACTCCTTGATCTGTTTCTTAATTTCCTCCAGATCATTTGCGGGCATCCAATAGGGTCTCTTGGATATTGGTCATGTTCCTGACAACAACTCTATCAGAAACTCAATGTCTCTATCCGGTGGCATGCCTGGTAACTCCTCTGGAAAAACATCCGGATAATCCTTCACTACAGGCACTTCCTCCTGAACAACTCCCGTAAGGGCATTCGCTTGGCTCCTCCTAGGAACATGCCTAGACACATACTTAATCCTTTTTCCCTCCGGGGTGGTAAGATAAATCGACTTACTAGCACAGTCAATACTCCCTCCAAACTTTGACATCCAATCCATACCTAATATCACATCCAATCCTTGTGACTCCAAGATAATTAGGTCGGACAGAAAAACATGTGTGCCAATGGTTAAGGGTACCTGGTCGCACCATCGGCTAGCCATGTACTCTGCTCCGGGTGAGCTTACTAACAGAGGGGTTCTAAGGGTTTGGGTTAGTAGTTTATACTTATCCACAAATTCCCTTGATATGTATGAATGCGATGCACCAGTATCAAAAAGAACAAGAGCGGTAAATGACTTAAAACAAAACTTACCTATTACCGCGTCTGGCTGCCCTTCAACCTCCTCCCACGTTAACGTGGTTCACTTGTCCTTTGTTGAATGGATTAGGCTTCATCCCAGCGCCCCCATTTCCGTTTCCATTCTTTCCTTAAGGGCACTCCATGGCGTAGTGTCCAGTCTTTCCCACTTGAAGCAGGTAATGTGACTTAAGTCCCTTTTGGCGGGTGTGGCTGGATTGGGGCGGTTTTGATTATTGTTGGTTCCGTTCCCATTCCCATTCTTAGAACCATTGTGGTTATGCGATCCTCCTCAAGTGTGGTTGTGACCTCCATGGTTATGAACAAGTCCTCCCGAGTTCGGGGTTAGGCGAGGCTTCTGCTGAGCTCTTGAGTTATACCTCCCTTGTCCATACTTTCTCTTGCGTCTCTCAATCTGCTGTTGCTTCCCTTCGATCATAAGAGCCTTATCTACCAACTCCTGATAGTTGTTGAAGGTTTCTACCATCAACTGCATGCTCATCTCATCATCCAGCCCTTCCATAAACTTCTCCTGCTTCGCGGCATCTGTGGCCACATCATCAGGGGCATAGCATGATAACTTGCTAAAATCATCCACGTACTGAGCCACAGTACGGTTCCCCTGGCGTAGGTTGCAGAACTCCCGCTTCTTCATCTGCATAGCTCCAGTTGAGACATGGGCCGTGCGGAAAGCTTGCTGAAACTGGTCCCAAGTGACGTTGGCTATGGGAAAAGTGGCTGTGTAATTCTCCCACCATGATGCCGCTGGTCCATCCAACTGATGTGCAGCAAAACGCACCTTCTCAGCATCCGTGCAACCTGCGGTGGTCAACTCCCTTCCAATACGGCGTAGCCAATCATCAGAAACTATAGGCTCGGTGCTACTAGAAAACACCGGTGGCTGTAACCTTAGAAAATGGGCTAGGTTGTCCACTGGTGGCGGGTTTTTGTTGTTGTTATTGTTGTTGTTGCCCTGGTTCTGAACTAACAATTGCATCAAACTATTCTGCTGCTGGATCAACTGGGTGAGCTCCGGTGGAAAAGCAAAACCGGTGTCACGTCTCAGAGGCATCTGATGGGTTTAGAGGGAAGAGATCAGAATAGAAAAGGGGTCTAATGAGAAAACACTACCCATATGCACATGAGACAAACACAAACATTTCACTCAATCAATCAAGCAAGGGCATACAAGCGGTCTAGGACTATGGCGAAAGTGCTCATCTACTACTAATTACATGGGGAAAATACTACTAATATTGGGTGGTCATCTAGAAATTTTGATCGGTGGAAGACTCCATGATGTCTGCTCCAGCTTCGTCTTCAAAGTCATCATCACTAGGATCGGAATCTTGTATCTTGTATCTTCCGGAAGTTATCGGGGGAGTCCCTTCCGGACACGGGACGAAGTCTTCAATCTTGTATCTTCATAGTCCAGGAGTCCGGCTGAAGGTATAGTCCGGCTATCCGAACACCCCCTAATCTAGGACTCCCTCAGTAGCCCCTGAACCAGGCTTCAATGACGACGAGTCCGGCACGTAGATTGTCTTCGGCATTGCAAGGCGGGTTCCTCCTCCAAGTACTTCGTAGAAGATTTTGAACACAAAGATAGTGTCTGGCTCTGCAAAATAAGTTTCCACATATTGCCATAGAGAGAATAATATTTACACCAATCTAATCTGCTGACGTATTCCGTAGCGTGACACACCACGACCAAGCTTTTATCCGAGTCGTTTCATTATCCCACCTCAGCGCGTTATGCGAGGCGGTTTCCTTGGCACGTCTTGTTAAAGCAGAGATCGTGTCCCCTTATCCCGGGATTCTCATCAATACGGGTGTGGGTAACCCAACCGCGCCATTGATTACGGCGCTTGGAGATAAGTGAGTTTTTCCAGGCTGGTGGGGACATGTAGTTGCGTCCACCCATATAAGGGGATAAAGATCCACCTTTTTACCTATGCCTTCTTCCTCCTTCGCCTATCCATTCTTGCGCACTCGAGCTCCAGCGCCCAAGTCCGCACTCCCCACCTCAACCTTCTCCAGCCATGTCCGGAGCGGGAGGCAAGTGGATGGTCTCCTCCGTCACGGAGGGACACATCAAAAAGCTGAGGAAGGCCGGATACCTGTCTAACGACATCGCGTACCGGCTTCCTGAAAAGGGGCAGCTCATCCCCACCCCTAGGCCACATGAGAGGGTGGTGTTCCTCCCCCATTTCCTCCACGGACTGGGCTTCCCCCTCCACCCATTCGTCCGGGGGCTCATGTTCTACAACAGCCTGGATTTCCATGATCTGGCCCCGAACTTCGTCCTCAACATCTCGGCATTTATCATCGTGTGCGAGGCCTTCCTCCGCATCCGCCCCCATTTCGGCCTATGGCTCAAGACTTTCAACGTCAAGCCGAAGGTGGTGTGTGGCAACCAGGCGGAGTGCGGAGGCACCATGGTGGGCAAGATGGCCAATGTCCTATGGCTCCAGGGCTTCTTTGTGGAGACACTGAAGGGGTGGCAATCGGGGTGGTTTTACATCACCGAGTCGCGCGACGCCGAATGGGTCGCACCCCCCGAGTTTCGATCCGGACCCCCTACGTGGATCACCTCCTGGAAGGAGACGGGCCTGTCTTGGGGTAAAAAAGGAGAGCTGACCGGACTTCAAACATGCATCCAAACCCTGGCGGACAAGAAGCTCAAACTTGTCAACGTAGTCCAGGTTATGCTCATCCGCCTGATCCTCCCATGTCAACAACGGGCTTTCAACCTGTGGGAGTTCGACCCGGCACGGCACCAAACTCTGAGCAGGCTCTTCGACACGACATACGAAGATGCCTGGAAGGTGCTTTTCAAAGGCACCGAGGCTCCCGCATCCGCTACCGAGGATCGCGGATTCAGTGCGCAGCGTCACGCTCTTGCAGTAAGCTGTTTTTTCTTTTACAGGGTATCAGTTTTTCATAGTTTGACTCCATGCGAGATCTAAGCTCCCTTACCTTTGACAGGATTGGCAGGTGACGTCCGGACAGATCAACTGTCCGACTCCTTTGCCCGAAGGCCCAGCGGACGCTCGCTTGGCAAAGCTGCTGGTTTCGGCACCCTATGTGGTGCCGGAGAAGAAGGCCGCGAAAAAGGCCGCGGGGACTCGAAAGAGTGCCCGACGCCAGGAGGTGTCGGATCCATCATCCGATGGTTCCAAGGCGCATTCCTCCCGTGAAGACGAGGAGGAAGAAGAGGAGAACTCTCCCCCTCCAGCGGGAGGAGAGAAGAAAAGGAAGGCCGGCCTCTCTGGGAGGCCGGAGGGTCCAAGAAGGGGAAAACCCTTCCTTCGGACTACTCCACCGACGCTGACGGCGGCAGAGAGGAGTGGCAGCCAAGGGCCAAGCCCCTGGCAAAATCGTAAGTATCCAGATACCAGAGTAATTCACAGTATTCGTTTATTGCACAGCTTTCCCTTACGTCGAATATGTTTATGCAGCCCACCCAAAGACCGGCTCGACGCGTCGTCGAGCGGCTCACTAGACTCGTCGGATGTGAACTCGCTTCCGACGGCTCCCTCCCCCCACCCTACGGATGACACCAAAGTGTTGTCCCAACAGGTTCCAAGCCGGGAGGAGGTGGTCCTGGAGGCGCTGCAAGGCGACCTCCCGGACTCCAGGAGCAAAGGGGGTGAAACTCCCCAAGGCTCCAAGTCCGGCTCTAGGCCGGACACCGCTCCGGAACCTTCAAAGGTTCCAGAGTCCGGCGGGGGACATCCTTCCAAGAGGAGCAAGTCTACCATGCCGGCGGCCCCCATCCAACCGGAGGCGCCGGACAATATGTTGGAGGCGCTCCAAGGCGCCTCCATCGACGAGGAGCACCGCACTATTATGAGTGCAGTCGTCCAGAAGGTTCAGTCCGCCAAGAGTGGACTGACTGAAGCTTGTACTAGCCTTTTGACAGGCTTTGAGGTAAGTAAAGAATGTGTAAATAATAGTACCCCATAGACAGTAGCCCCTGATGCTCTGTTTGGCGTTCGGGAAGAAAAGTCGAATAGAGGATCAAATAGAATTCGCAGGAGTCTAACAAAAATGAGTCAATATGCGTATGCAGGCTTCCTTGCTTGCATCCGCCGCACTGACTGCGGAAGTGGACACGCTAAAACAGAACCTCGAGCGGTCCGAGCAAGAGCTCGGGCGTGCCAAGAAGCAGCTCAAGGACAATGAAGGTAAGAAATACCTTGTTTTTTAAATATATATAAAAAGGCGCAATTGCAAAGAATAACAGGATTATCGTGGCTATTTTAGGGGCCACGTCTGAAGTGGCGACCCTTAAGCAAGCATTGGTCGAGGCCGAGAAGAGGGCGGCCTCGGAGCGCACCGAGCGGGAGAAGTATGAGGCCGAGGTTGGCAAGGTGCGGCAAGAGCTCCAGGCTCTCATGGAAAAACATGAGAGTTTGGAGCTTGACTCAAAGACGCGAGCGTCCGAGCTCGCGATGGCTATTGAAAATGCCAAGTCTCCCAAGGCCGAATCCCAGAAGACCCTCCAGGAGTTGGATGAGGTGAAGAAGATAGCGGCGGGTAAGGCATTTTTATGCAAAGCAAACACATAAACATGAGTTACTTGTTACTTACCCGAATCCGGAGCTCTCCAGGAGCGTTCGCAGATCTTCTCTGGAGTGTGTCCGATGCCGCCACACTCTATCGAGCCAAGGAGGGCAGCTCGATAGAGAAGGTGTTCTGGTCTCAGTATGCTGAGGCCGTACACCCCGTGCCCCTGAGCGACCAGCTGAAGCAACTGGTCGAGATCCACAAGGCGGCCGAACAGGCCATGAAGGGCCTCATTGTTTGGCTGTGGCCTGGAGGGGCTCTGCCTGGGAGCTATTTCGGGCTAGTGCGGCAGTTGGTGGAGGCCTGTCCAAGGCTCAAACTCATCAAGCGCTCCGTCTGCATTGAAGGTGCCCATAGGGCCCTTGCCCGTGCTAAGGTGCACTGGGGCAAACTGCATGCTGAGAAGCTGGTGAAGGATGGGCCACCGTCGGGGAAAGAGCATCGCAAGCCAAAGAATTACTATAAGGATATTCTGAAGGGTGCCTGCCTTGTGGCGGATGAATGTTATAGGGATGTAATTTTTGAGTGAAACTTGCTCGTTTTGTCCTGTGCACTGAAAACTTGTTTGTATGCGCTAAGAAATGCTGTTGGAATTTAAAATATTACCTTCTGTGCGGCTGTTTATCAATTCTGAGAGATGGCGAGTCATCGGCTTCTGCCCCCATGCCGCTAGTGCTGGGGTGTTCGGGGATAAACCTGAGCGCTCTTTTTCCCATGTTTGGGTCCTTCAAGGGAGGCGCTCAGCCCAACCAACAAGGCAATTGGACTATAATGCGTGAACACTCTCACTTAGCCATAGAATTCTATAATTTTAAATTTTGGCGAAGCCCCTGGTATTCGGAAGATCGAGTTCGGGGCGCTATCCACGCCTTGGCCGGACAGAGCGGGCTCCTCGCCCTAAGCGGCATAAGTCTTTAGGGACTCGAAAAACCTATCGAACAGCGACCAGCTCTCGCTTCATCATGGCAGTCAGTTTTAGCTTTCTCCACTAAGGTCATCGACCCAGCTCAACTGGGGCACAATCGCAGTGGTTCTCCTAGTACTACCTTAGCCGATATAGCGGAACGTAAGGCACCAAAACATAGGAGCCGGGCAAACCCAACTATTGACCCAAGACATGATTCGGAGCCGATGCATATAATGCTATAAGTTTGGGGTGCCGCACTTGTTAAAGTGTTCGGACTTCTCACACCATATTGAGGGGTACTAAAGCCCCTGGCGTATTTTGGCCGTACCAACGTGTACGGGTGCAACATGTCGTTAAGGAACATATATAAAGAAAAAAAAGGTAATGCAAAAATAGACGAAAGCTATGCATTGTTTATTAAAAAGGGGCTGCGATCAAAGCAGAATGATACAAATAATGCGATAAGTGGAAGGTTGGACTAGATAACATGTCCGTTCCAGGGGCAAGCTGCGAAATAGTATGCGGAACAGGTATACTGCTCGTGATAGAGACCACCTGGGAGTTCCGTAATGCGGCGTGGCTTGTCTGCTTCCCTGGTTCTTGCATCGTTTGTGCGGCAATTGAACTGCCGAACAGGCCTTCCGAAGGATGGAGTCTCGAATGTAAGAGAAAATTAAAAAATCGGCAGCCCCTGGTACGGTTTAAGCCGTGTTTTGGGCGTGCCGTGATGGTGCCCCTCCCCCTGTACCCATGGTATCTCTAGAGCGTAGTTATGTACGCGAAGTACTAGCGTCGCCTTTTTGCGAGGGTTGGGGTTGGGGCGGCATTGCTACGCCTGCTCGGATCGTGCCAGGTGGTCTTGTTGTAGGTTACTCCGGGCGCGCTTGACGGTGTCCGGTCATTTAGTGGCCGGACTGGAGAACTGCCTGGAGAGGCTGCTTTGTACTTCCGCTGCAAGGGCCGCCGTGTGCTCCTCTGTTCGGAGGGAGCGTTCGGTGTTTCCATTGACTGTAATTACTCCTCGAGGGCCTGGCATCTTGAGCTTAAGGTATGCGTAGTGCGATACCGCATTGAACTTAGTGAATGCGGTTCGCCTGAGCAGTGCATGATAACCACTGCGAAACAGGACTATGTCGAAGATTAACTCCTTGCTTCAGAAATTATCTGGAGATCCGAAGACCACTTCAAGTGTGACTGAGCATGTACAGTTGGCCTCTACACCTGGTATTACGCCTTTAAAGGTCGTTTTGGTGGGCTTAATCCTCGAGGGATCTATGCCCATTTTCTGCACTGTATCCTGGTAAAGCAGGTTCAGGCTGCTGCCGCCGTCCATAAGGACTCTAGTGAGATGAAATACGTCAATGATTGGGTCTAGAACCAATGCGGCGAATCCGCCATGACGGATGCTAGTGGGATGGTCCCTTCGATCAAAGGTGATCGGGCAGGAGGACCAGGGGTTGAACTTTGGGGCGACTGGCTCTACCGCGTATACGTCCCTTAACGCGCGCTTCCGCTCCCTTTTGGGGACGTGGGTTGCGTATATCATGTTCACCGTCCGCACTTGTGGGGGAAAACCCTTCTGTCCACTGTTGTTCAGCGGTCGGGGCTCCTCGTCGTCATCGCTATGCAGCCCCTTGTCTTCATTTTTGGCGTTTAATTTGCCTGCCTGCTTGAACACCCAACAGTCCCTGTTGGTGTGATTGGCCGGCTTTTCGGGGGTGCCATGTATCTGGCACAAGCGGTCGAGTATTTGGTCCAAACTGGACGGGCACCTAGGATTCCTTTTGAATGGCTTTTTCCGCTGAGTGGATTTAGAGCCTCTTAATCCGGCATTAACTGCCGTATCCTCAGCATTGTCACCGTTAATGCGGCGCTTCTGCTTGTTGCGATGCGACCTACCACTACCGTCCCTGGTGTCGGAATTACCAGGGTTCTTGGTCATATTGTTGCTACGAGCAAGCCAGCTATCTTCTCCCGTGCAAAAGCGGGTCATGAGTGTCGTGCGTTCTGCCATAGATTTCGGCTTTTCCTGTCCAAGGTGCAGGGCCAGCCACTCGTCATGGATATTGCGCTTGAAGGCTGCTAGGGCCTCAGCGTCCGGACAGTTGACTATTTGATTTTTCTTTGTTAGGAACCGTGTCCAGAATTGCCTGGCCGATTCCTCTGGCTGCTGAATTACGTGACTTAGGTCATCGGTGTCTAGGGGTCGCACATAAGTGCCCTGGAAATTGTCGAGGAATGCGGCTTCCAGGTCCTCCCAACAACTGATTGATCCTGTTGGCAAGCTGTTAAGCCAATGCCGAGCCGGTCCTTTAAGCTTGAGTGGGAGGTATTTGATGGCGTGGAAATCATCGCCGCGGGCCATGTGGATATGAAGGAGATAATCCTCGATCCATACCGTAGGATCTGTTGTGCCATCATATGATTCGATGTTTACGGGTTTGAAACCCTCGGGGATTTGATGATCCATTATTTCGTCTGTAAAGCATAGTGGGTGTGCGGCACCTCTGTACTGGGCAATATCATGACGTAGCTCCAATGAGCTTTGTCTACTGTGTTCGGCCCTGCCGAATTTGTGGCCGGCGTGACGGTTACCGTCTCGAGCCGTGGGGCGCCCACGCGATCCGTAGATCAATCTTGTTCGCCTTGCCATGTCCTCCAACATGTCTCATAAGTCTGGCGCATATTCCCGTGCCTTGGTACGGGGTGCGGCTTGAGTGGAGGGCCGAGAGTCCTCTCTGTCGTGGCCACGAGGTGGCTGGTCGGCCGCATCAAGTGCTTCCTCCTCTAATCGGGGTAGCAACCTGCGCTTTGGGTAGCTCTTGGAGGGGCGTTCGAGTTTATGCTCTTCGGCCGCAAGGACTTCAGTCCATCTGTCAACTAGCAAATCTTGATCAGCTCTAAGCTGTTGCTATTTTTTCTTGAGGCTTCTTGCCATGGCCATAAGCCTGCGTTGAAAATGCTCTTGCTCGACGGGATCCTCTGGCACGATGAATTCGTCGTCGTTGAGGCTTGCCTCGTCTTCGGAGGGAGGCATATAATTATCGTCCTCGACCTCTCTGTCTGTCGCTCTCTCATGAGGGCTGGTTTCTCCATCCTCCTGTGCTAAATCTTGCTGGAGGGGGTTTTCTTCGGCACTTTCCGGAGTATTATTGTCTCCCGTGCCGGAATCACCGTATTTGTTTTGGCGGGATTTTGAGCGGCGCCGCTGATGCCGGCGCTTAGGCTATTTCTTGGAGGGGTCATCCTCCGCTATTCCATCGCCATCTCCCTCTTTTGGGGTGTCCACCATGTATATGTCATATGACGAGGTGGCTTTCCAGGGCCTAGTAGGCACTGGTTCCTCATCATCTCCTTCATCGGCGTCCATACCGTCGATGTCTTCGGAGTCGAAGTCGAGCATGTCGGTTAAATTGTCGACAGTGGCTACAAAGTGGGTGGTGGGTGGGCTTTGAATTTCTTCATCGTCCGTACCCCAACCTTGCTGACCACAGTCCGGTCAGGGCTCTCCTGATAAAGAGAGAGACTTCGGTGTCTTCAGGATATCGCCGAAAGGCGACTGTTGAAAGATGTCTGCGGCAGTAAACTCCATGATCGGCACCCAATCAGATTCAATCGGCAGGGGCGCGGATGGTTCAGAGTCCGGAGAGGAGTCCGGCTCCTTGGAGTCACAAGTCTTGCAGAGTACGGGGCTGGTGTTCGGCTCAATCGCCGTTGGGATCGCAGCCCCCAAGGTGGCGTCCAACCGCCCATCCTCGATCGGTGCAGTTGGCTCTGAATTAAGGGTCGAAGCTGATGTGGGTGCGGCCTCCAGGGCACTATTCGGCGGCAGAGCTAGATCATGCTTGTCGGGACAGTGTGGCGCGCTCGGCAGTGGCTCGAATCCATCGAAGATCAAGTCCTCGCGGACATCAGCCGTGTAGTTTAAACTTCCAAATCTGACCTAACGGCCAGGGGCATAGCTTTCGATCTGCTCCAGACGGCCAAGTGAATTGGCTCGCAGTGCAAAGCCGCCGAAGACGAAGATCTGTCTGGGGAGGAAGGTCTCACCCTGGACTGCATCGCTATTGATGATCGTAGGAGCCATCGAGCCTGACGGCGATGACACAGAGGAACTCTCAAGGAAAGCACCAATGTCAGTGTCAAAACCGGCGGATCTCGGGTAGGGGGTCCCGAACTGTGCGTCTAGGCCGGATGGTAACAGGAGGCAAGGGACACGAAGTTTTACCCAGGTTTGGGCCCTCTCGATGGAGGTAAAACCCTACGTCCTGCTTCATTAATATTGATGATATGGGTAGTACAAGAGTAGATCTACCACGAGATCGAGGAGGCTAAACCCTAGAAGCTAGCCTATGGTATGATTACTGTTGTTTATGTTGTCCTACGGACTAAAACCCTTGGTTTATATAGACACCGAATAGGGTTAGGGTTACATAGAGTCGGTTACAATGGTAGGAGATCTACATATCCGTATCGCCAAGCTTGCCTTCCACGCCCAGGAAAGTCCCTCCTGGACACGGGACAAAGTCTTCAATCTTGTATCTTCATAGTCCAGGTCTGGCTGAAGGTATAGTCCGGCTATCCGAACACCCCCTAATCCAGGACTCCCTCAGGGCGTATCTCCTTTGGTTCTTCCTCTTCTTCTATTGGTGTGGGTCCTCCCATGAATGCTCCGATCTTCTTGACTAAGTCATCATTCTTCTCCAGTAGTGTCTTGATTTCCTCCTCATATCCATCGCGTGTAAACTTGAGTTCTTCCTCCAGCTCGATGATTCTAGTCTTCGCCTTCGTCAATTCCATCATGTCCGTGCACATCTGGTTCTCCTGGTGTCGAATGTGCTGGTTTAGCTCCTGGATGAAAGCTGCAATGGATCTATCCTTCCTGGTGCTGATTACTTCCCATTACTCGTCTTGGCGCCCACATATTTGATAGATAGTGTCCTTAAGCTCCCTGTTGTAGACTTCTCCAATGCGTCCCATGGTAATGTGGGCTGCCATGCTCTTGCCTAGACTATAGGTGGGTGCTTCGAAAGAAAATTCTATGGGTTTAGAAATTGGCGAGAACGTTCTTCCAAGAACTTGTACTTGTACCATCCAGCGCTCCTCTTCAGGTAAAGTGGCGTTGTACGTTCCGGTGAAGCTTGGTATTCCAATGTTCAAGTACCTAGTGACTTCCTTCAAGTGGCATCCAAAAGGTGTGTCTTCATCCGGTTGTGCAAACTTGTTCTTCATCTCTGCCATCCTAAGGAGTAGAAAATGGAGAGGAGTCAGAAATGAGTAGAGAAGTGTGACCTAGGGTTTATCTTAGTGGTCATGTCCTACACTCAGCGTGTGCTCCGATACCATCTTTGTAGAGACCCGACCTCAGATGGTCAAGTCTCTGTGCTACAGTGTCATCCCTGGATCAGTAATGCTGACACACACAGTACACGAAGGATTAATAACAGAGTAGCAATCACACACTTATTACATCGAATGTCTCAAAAGAGAACTTATTACAATAATATGGCTTAAGGCCATCTAATACTATAACAGCGGAAGGCTTGGAAGATAAAGTGAGTCCATCAACTCCAAAGGCATAACTGAGCTGCACGGCAATGACCTAACGACCTTAATCCTCGTCTGAAAAGTCTGCAACATAATACGTTGCAGCCCGAAAACGGGTCAGCACATGGAATATGCTGGCAAAGTAACACAGTAGAGCAAGAACAGAATAATGCTATCACTACATGCATATTTGGCTGGTGGAAAGCTCTATGGTTATAGTTTTTGCGTAAAGCCAATTTTCCCTACAACCAAGGAATAGATTTTAATTTAACTATCATGGTAGTTGAAACATCATTGAGAAGGTTCGTCCAACTCAATCCCAATTAAAGTGATTAACATCCCAACAATATTAATTAAGAATGATGAGATACACGTGATAACCCAAATACTAGATATTCAAGAATTGTCCATAACCGGGGACACGGCTAACCATGATTAGATTATACACTCTGCAGAGGTTTGTGCACTTCTCCCCGCAAGACTCGATCGCCTCTGTTAGATTTCTTGCACTACAAGGTGTTTTAGAAATGGATGACCGAGACACAGTCTTTCAGAAACATTAACTCTCTACTCCGGACAGACCATACCAAACCTACATCCCACTACCTGCTGATCTACCTCTTCAAGAACTTCACGTATCTTACTCAACTATGCTAGAGCCCATAATAGCTTGTGGCTGCACACGGAAGTTTCTAGCATGAATCATCTCAGTTCCCTTTGAGCCTGGGTGGCGGTCCATAGGAAGATCACACGGGTACTCTGGGATTTCCAAAAATATAGGCAACACTGGGTACTCCAGGTGCCTCAATCCACCTAGATGTTAATTTAAGTTGCCACCTTAAGTTGAACCATTAATTAACAATCTCACATCTGTCATGGACTTCACTCAAACCCAAACCACGTCTACGAGCATAGCATAGCATAGTAATATAAGCAGCATAGAAGTAACTCCCAGGGTTCGAATGTAACAGGGGTAATAGGTTCTACCTCATCAACTACTTCCCGACCCACATGTTAATGACATCCTAATCATGCAATGTTTGAGGATTGGAACTAATGCATAAAAAGTGGGTGATAAAAGGGATATGATCAAACTGTTACTTGCCTTGCCGACGGTCTGCAAAACCTAGGGACTAGTAGTAGCACGCTTCGCACTCCGGGTGTTCTATCACAAACAAACAATAACTTACATAAGCAACAAGCAAAGATGAGCAAGCAAAACTCAAATAAAAGAGATTGACCAGAAAGTTCAACTTAAGAACTCCGGTTCACAAAAGGAATCAAATAAAACGGAGCAACGAAACTCAAACGGCGAAAGAGAAAAGCTTCATTTACTAATCTGAACCTAGGTCAAATTTTTCAGTAGCAAAAACTTATTTAAGTTGGTTAAATGAAAATAGGGTCTTGAGACGAAGATCTAGGCGCTTGAATCGCCTGATTCCGACTAACGAGCGAAAAGATAAACAGAAACTAAGATCGGATCAGAAATCGTGATAAGAGAAATCGCAGAATAAATCCGATAAAAGAAAACTGACGAACAGACTAACGAACGAGCGTTCGTTAGCTGTATCTAACGGGCGAAGAACCATTCGTTAAAACGAACGAACGT
The DNA here is from genome assembly GCF_002162155.2 of Triticum dicoccoides. NCBI lineage: Eukaryota > Viridiplantae > Streptophyta > Magnoliopsida > Poales > Poaceae > Triticum > Triticum dicoccoides. Next base: position 43,047,142 of record NC_041382.1, read on the forward strand.
ACGGACGAACGTCCGATAACTAGAAGAACCGAGAAAAACCGGCGAAACCGAAAAAAACGGATCTACGGTTTCTAAAAAACCGAACGGTTTTTATAAAAAAACCGGCGGCAGAGTCCGGCGGCTACCTCCGGCGAGGGGCTCCGGCGGGGCGAGGTGCGGGCGTCGGGGCGGCGG
>NC_041382.1:43047866-43079161 GCF_002162155.2 Triticum dicoccoides
GACGGCGGAGGCATCTGCGGGCAGCGGCGGCATCTGCGGGCGGCGGCGGCTGCTGCAGGCGGCGTGGGCGGTGGTGGTGGGGTGGTGTTGGGGGGGCGGGGCGGCGTATATAAAGGGGCGGGGCGGCGGCGGCTTGGAGGAGGGGCCAAGGCGGGGCGGTGGAGTCCGGCTGGGACTCCTCGTCCGAGTCGGTCGGCGGCGGCGCGCGCGACGGGGAAGGCGGAGGCGGCGGCCTGGCCTGGCAAGGCTGGGCCTTAGGCCCAGTCGGGCGCAAAACTTTTTTTTTTAAATAATTCCGCCGACCGAAATAAAATCCTAGAAAAATAAAATAAAAAACTAAAAAATGCCAAAACAAATTTTCACCGTCTAAATAAAATATTTAGAACGAGATGAACATTTTCTTGGCCCTAAAATGCAATTTTGAAAAACATGCAATTTTTCTAATGCAAACAAAATTGCAATAAAATCCAAATAAAACAAATATTTGATTTTAATATTTTTCCTCCAATATTTCAATTATCTTGGAGAAGTCATATTATCTCCTCTCATATATTTTAATATGAAATATTTTCGAAGAAAAATAATTAAAACCAATTCCTCGTTTCAATATTTGATAAAAATCAAATATGAAAACCGGGAAATCCCCAAATCTCTCTCCGAGGGTCCTTGAGTTGCTTAGGATTTCGAGGATCGCGAGACGAAATGCAAATAAAATATGATATGCATGCATGACTATGTATAACATTCCAAATTGAAAATTTGGGATGTTACACGCATCTCTGGTGCGGATCTGGGCGCGCCATGGCACCCCAGCTCCTATCGGGGCCCACCACCTCCCTTCGTCGGTTTGGCTCCCCGTGCCGCCAGATCCAAGCGCCCTGGCCACCGCACCTCTGCCCCCAGCCAGATCGGGAAGAAGCAGCTCGGGGTGTTCCCATTCGTCCTCTTCGGCAGGCCGTCCTCATGGTCATGGCGCTAGCTAGGTTGGCTTGCTAGTGGTGGCGCATCCCCGACAACTTGCAGTTCGCTAACGCAGCTTGTGCAGGGTGGCCGCAGGTGTGAAGCAGTGCGCTCAGGTGATTTTTTTTCTTTCTGTGAGCTCAACTGCAAACCCCCACCATCTACAGCACCATGGGGTGTACGCGTCTGCTTGCAGTTCGGGCCAAAAAACAGGTCCAGGTGAGGTCGCCGGCACCATGCAGGGGCTCCGTGCAGTCCACTGCGTGGGTCACATGCAGCACCCCATCCCGCCACAACGACGAGATGACGAGCAGAGGAGGAGCTCCACCTCGCTGGGCCGTGCCTCCCTTCTACTTCTCCACATACCCGCCGCCACCTCGGCTCCCTCCTCCCCACCTCCGACATCATCCTCCTCTCCTCTTTGCTGTTTGCGGCATGTATGCGTGCAGTATGTGGGCGCGTGCGTGCAGTCCGGTGAGGAAGCCCGTGCAGTGCTCGCACGCCAGAGCAGTGCCACCCCGGCCCGATTGCAAACTGCCTCTAGTTTGCATTATTGCTCATGCTATTTTTCCAGGGGCTCATATTTTTCCTCTTCACCCGTTTTTCTATATATGTGCAGCTCACTTCGCCTGCATCCGTAGTTCACTTTTTTGTACAAAAAAGAAACATCAAAAAACTGTTAAAAATCGTTGCAGTTCATTGTGGGGCCCTGTGGTTCTCTGTGTAGAAAAACAACGATGCAGTGCGTTGCTGTTTATTGTTGGTTGCTCTAGTTGTTGACTTTATTGTTTAATACGGAAGAAGAGCAACGAAAAAAGAAGGAAAGAAGTGCACTGCAGCCCCTTAGTGGTTCACCTTGTACAAAAAGAGAAGAAATCCCCACGGAAAGTTTACTTTCTTTCTCGAATACAATTTTTTGTATGTGGGACGATTGGAAAAAGTAGTCCACTCCAATTTGTGTAGCAGCTCATTACACATACGAATGAGGTGCAATTTTGTTTCGTGTGTCTCAAAAATTAGTCGGCTACACGTGAAGTGCGTTTGGTTCTCGGATGTGGTTCACTTTTGAGAGTGATGGTGTTCACTTGCGCCCAACATGAAAATGCGATTTTCTTTAACAAAACAACAAGATGGCAATGAGGTTCACTTGGACATATGTAGCGGTTCATTTGCCCCAATCTTTGTGGTCCACTCTCATTCATAAAAAAAAGTAAAAAAAGACAACAAAAGTTCGTATGAGAAAAATAACGTCCGACAAAAGAAATTATGCAGCTCGCTTGCCCGTCCGATGCAGTGCAGTTTTCATTCTGAAGCAGTGCGGTCGGCCGTGTGATGTTGTTCATACCATAAGTGCGAAAAAATTGTTACGGAAGCGAAAAAAAGTAATGCGGTTTAGATCTTGATAGTGTTGTGGTTCATTTACACCCGATGTGAAGTGCACTCTACTTTCTCGTCCTCGAAAAAATTACGTTTGATAAAAGAAACCATGCAGTTCTCTTACCCGTCTGATGCAGTGCGGATTTTTTTCCGATGCAGTGCGGTATTCAGTCGGATGAAGTACCCACGTCGATTTGGGTCTCGTGAAAAACAGAGTGTCCGCATTTCGGTAAATTTGAAATTCCTCTTAAATCGTAAAGAATTACAGAGAGTGTTCTACATGAAAAAGTTGTGCCTCGTCAATATCTTTCCAACGGCGTATCGTTTGGATCATTCCGGTCAGCGGTTTGTAAAATTTTCGCGAAAAACGGCCGCTGCCACTCGTCGTCCGCCGCACGATTTTCAAAATTAACTTAAAACCATAAGGAATCTCAAAAACATTTCAAGATATGAAAGGTGCGCCTCTTCCATAGATTTTCAATGGTATATTGCACGCCTTGTTTCGACAAACGGTTAAAAAACTGGAGCGAAAACAGTACCAAAAATTTGAAATAATTTGAAAAACAGAATTCCGCGATTTAGTAAATTTGAAACTATTCTTAAACCATAACGAATTGGAGAAAACAATAGTTATGAAAAAGATGTGCCTCGATGATATCTATCCAACGGTGTATCATTTGCCTCATTCCGACGAGCAGTTTAGAAAAAAAAAGGCGAAAAAACGCTCGCTGCCACTCTTTGTGAGCCGCACCGTTTTTGAAACTGCTCTTAAACTGCGGGGAATCTCGAAAAGTGTTCAACATGGCGAAGTTGCGCCTAATCCATAGCTTTATAACGGTGTATTAGACGTATCGTTCCGATAAACGGTTAAAAAATTAGAGCGAAAACAGTACCGAAAAAACACTACGCGCAGTTTTTACGACACGAAGTTCACTAGTCTCTGTAATGCAGTGCTCTTGCTAAAGAAAGTGCAGTGCCCTCGTGTTGAACATGCAGTGCAGAAGTGTTATCAGAATAACTATTCTGATAATATTATCCGAACAGACGGACTGTATATATATAGGGTAGCACTATTTTGATTTTGGGATCAGAATAGTTATTTGGATCACGGTGCGTCATATATAGGGCCGATTGACATGTTCCTGAGATCTGAAAACAAGAACCGAACCCCACCTCCCACTTCCACCTCTCGGCCCCCATCCCCACAGTGGCGCGCCTCCTCCCCCACAGCCGATGCGCCACCTACCCTCCTCCCCGCGGCCGGCGCGCTAACTCCCTCGCAGCCACCTCCTCTGTCGCCGCAGCCGCCTCTCGTCGTCACCGACCGTGGCGCGGCCCTGGTTCCCGAGCGCCATGGCCGGTCCCCGGATCCCACGAGCGGCCGCCGCCTCCCGTCGTCACCGACCGCGGCGCGGCCCCGGATCCCCGTGCGCCGCCCTAGGGCCCTGGTTCCCGAGCGCCATGGCCGGTCCTCGGATCCCACGAACGGCCGCTGCCTCCCTCCCCCTGAATCCACCGTGGTGGTGGCCTCGCTCCCCCTGAATCCAGCACGGTGGCGACCTTCCTCCCTCCCGCTGAGTCCACCGCGGCGGCTACCTCCCTTTCCACTGAATCCACCACGGCGACGGGCTCCCCCTGCTTCCACAGTGGCGGCGCCCACCCTCCCACGTGCTTCTGGGAAAAAAAGCACCGACACTGTTCACCTACGTCATGCTCCTCGGCGGGCCATCAACCTCACGAGCATCGCTACCCAATTCACCATTCGCTACTATCCCGGCTGCAGCGGCCCACTCCTTCCACCAGGCCCCTCCACCCCGTTGGCCGCCGACGCTCCCTGGATCCAGCGTCATCCGAGGTGCGGCACCATCCTGGGAAGATCGCGGGCAGCGCCCTGGGAAGGTCGCGGGCACGCCCTGGGCAGGTCGTGAGCACTTCATGGAAATCCCGTGCCCCGGTTCATCATCCTCGCCGGAAGCTGTAGCTGTTCTCTTCGACCTCCTGCAATGATGTTGGTCGTTCCTCTAGAGCAAATAAAGGACGGCACGAATCTCCCCTCCATCCCCTCTCTACTTATTCCATTGTTTCTGAAATTTGGTCTGAAAAAGAATCTATGTTTGGCAGTGACGACATTGTCATTGTGAACAGATAAATTTGGTTTTAAGTCATCACAAAAATTTAGTTTTGCTGTCCAATGCGAGTCCAGGTTGAAGTTTGATGCATTGTACGTGATTGTTGTAAATTAGTATATCCTATCTAAATGCATAACACTTCCTGTCCGATTATATGTAATTGTGCAGGCCAATGTGACTCTAGTTTGAAGATTGTAGTAATTAAAAAACAATGTATAGTATGGGAGGTCGATTCCATCGCGAGCAACTGTCCACGGGAGTCGCTCTCAAATCCCTCCTCTTTCCTTTGTACTGATGACCAAATCATCTAATCCCTCCCCTGAAAACCCTCTCTAGCATAGACCAAGTTAAGAAAATTTTGGTTTGTGGAGAAAAGTGTCATTGTTTATTTCTATTTTGAATGTTTCATTTGGTAGAGGCATTTTGTATGTTGCCTCGATAGTTCAAGTGCAAACGGAAAAAAGTTTATGTACAACTACAAGACAAAAGGTTGATCTAAATAAAAAGAGATTTAACTTAACAAAAAGTGTTTTATAAAAAAATGTACTCAAAGTTCAATTACAATGGAGAAAGTATTCGTTTCAGAGAGTAGACATCACGTTAAAGAAAAAGGGGAAAAGTTCATGGGCAGGGATAACATAGCAATTCATGAAAAAATGATTGCGCTCTTTTCGGTGTTTGCTCATTTGACCAGTATAAATGCAAAAACATAGATATTTTTGGTTGAAACATACGGAAAATAATATTTATAATGAGAAAAATATAAATTTAAAAGTAATCCAATTTTTGGTTTATAAAATATAAAACTAAGAAATTCAAATTTAAAATTACACATTAGTGCAATGTTTATAAAAAGAAATAGATTTTACCTCTTTCTAGAAAATAAAACCAAGTAGGTCAAATTAAAATAACAGAGTAGTTGGATACTCATTAAAAATTTGCATTTTTCTCATTCATAAAAAAATAACCAATTTTTTTAAAAGTTCAATTTTCCTCGTTTCTAGAAAGTAAGAGAGAAGGCCAACTCAAAATAACAGAGCAGTTCAACAAAAGTATATAAAATGGATTTTCAAAAAAAACTAGAAATTTTGAAATAACCGAGAAGTTCAAAAAAACATAGAAGTTCAAATTTGAAAACCTTAGAAGTTCAATTTGAAATAACTGAGAAGGTCAAAAAACCTAGAAGTTCAAATTTAAAAACCTACAAAATTGTTTGCTTATTTAAAATCATATTTTTCTAAAAATGTCAAAGTAAAAAAAGTTAGAAGGTTAAAAAAACTTAGATGTTTTCTCATTACTAAATAATAAAAATGGAGAAGTTAAAATTAAGAAATAAGGAAAAACTAATTTTTTAAGAGACTTGGTAGTTCAAAAAATTATTTCAAGAAAGCATTTTCCATGTTTCCAAAAGAAATTAGAGGTTCAAATTTCACAAACATAGAGGTTTAATGTTTATTACAGAACCAAGAAAGTCAAATTAAAAAATACAAAGAAGTTCAACTTTTTAATTATAAAGGGGTTATATAAAAACCTAGAGGTTCGAATATAAATAACCGAGAAGTTCAATTTTTAGTACAGAACCAAGATGATCAAGTTAAGAAAAATAAAATCTAAAATAAGAAGTTCAAATTTAAAAGACGAAGAAGTTCAATGCTTGTTACAAACCCAAAGAAGTTCATTGGAAAAACGCTCTGTTAAAATAAACCTAGAAGCTCAAATTTAAAAATGGAGTGGTTCGATGTCTATCAGAAAGTAGGATTTTTTTCGTTAATAAAATAAATAAACCAGGAAGTCCAAATGAAAAAGATGGAGAGGTTCGATGATTATAGAAAACTCAGATTTCCCTCGTTATTAAAGAATGGAAATAAGAAGTTCAAATATGAAATAACAAGAAGTTCAACTTTTAAAAATAGAGCGCTTCAAAATTTCATAAAAAAGATCAAGAAATTCAGATTAATATTCATAAAAAACTTAGATATTTTCACGTAACCGAGAGAAGTTCAGATTAATAACTGCGAAAAGTTCACGTACTACACGGTGTGCATTTTGTATTAAAAAATAATAATAAAGCAAATACTAAAAAAAAAATTGTTATAAGTTCAAGTCCTCGGTTGGAGAAAGTTCAAAAAATTATTGCGATAGAGGTTTGTACAAAAGGAATATCATTTGTGTAACACTAACGAATGGATGAGAAAATTATGAACGAAAATACGTCACAGAAGTTCAACGTGAACACAGCAGGAAGTTCAACTACTAAACTGAATGAATTTCAGATGAAAAACTTCTAAAACCATCGCGAGTATGAAAAAATGATCAACACGGGAAAATTGCGTGTTTACAGCAGCTTTCCACCGGTATATCACTTGCTCAATTCCGATGAGTGAATGGAGAGCTATGGGCAAAAAAGCACGTGAAAAAAAGAGTGAAGTTCAAGTAAACATGTCGAGAAGTTCAAGTTCTTCACCCGATGCATTTTTGAAGAATCTGTTTTGCGATAAAGGCAGAACAAATGATCCTGCCGTTTTCGACATTACTTTAAAACGGCTAGAAATCAGAGAAAACCATCAACATGAAAAAGTTTCACATTTTCCGTTGCTTTTCAATGGTATATTATTTGCCCCATTCCGATAAAAGTTGTAAAAATTACAGCGAAAATACGTTTTTAGTCATTTTCAAAATTGACTTAAACCGTAATGAATTGGGAGAAACAATATATACCAAAAAGTTTCGCATTTGTTCAAGCTTTCCAACTCCATATCATTTGCTGCATTCGGACGTATGGTTAAAAAAGTAGATCAAAAATACGAACTCAGTGGAACTTGTATCGTTTTCTAAATTACTCTTGAATAGTAGAAAATTAGGAACAACTTTCAACATGAATAAGTAGCGCATTTTCATAAGCTTTCCAACGCCATATCATTTACCTCAAACGGATTAGGCGTTTAGAAATGACATCAAAAATACGTACTCGGCTGTTCGGTTTTCGAAATTTTACAATTTTCCAAATTACTCCATAACCATAGGGCATTAGAGAAAACTTTTGACATGTGGAAGAAGCGGTTTTGCAGCAGCTTTCGAACGCCGTATTATTTGCCTCATTCCGATAAACGGTTTAGAAATGTGATCGAAAATACGATTCACGTTTTTTGTATGACGAACAAACGGTTTTCAAAACTGCTCTTAAACCGCTTACATTTTGACAAAAAATCAACTTGGGTCATGATACTGGTGTCCATAGCTTTCCAACGGTATATCACAAGCCCCATTTGGGTAATGTTGGCAGAAGTTCAACCTAGCACTGGGAGAAGTTCAGGTCGAACAACTTAGGCAATAAAATTGCAAAAAACGCAATTTCATCACGACCCGAGAGGAAAATCCGCCAACGAGCGAGATTCCTATTTAAAATGGGCATTTAGTTGCTAAAAAATGTTTCTAGACTACACTTGTATCATATAGAACATGACTATCTAGAATAATTCACGCGGGGAGACACGGTTGCGAAGATAGCCTGAAGGTTGGGTTCGTACCAGGGGAAGTTGTGGTGCGTTACTCAAGCAGTTCAGGTTGTGATCAGAATATTATTCTGATCCCGTGATCAGAATAGTGTTTATGTATATATATATATATATATATATATATATATATATGTGTGTGTGTGTGTGGGGGGGGGTGTGATATTAGACGTTGCTCTCGGCAAGTGTCTCGCGATATGTTTTTGCAGGGAATGTCTACAGAGTTGCCAATGTTATGGCGAAACGTAGATTCAGTTCCGTTTCGTGAAATTTCTGGCACTCAATATATATGTCCGGTTTTTAGCAATGCTCATGTTGATTTTTTATGCTAATTTTAATTATATGAATGCATCACAAAATGGAAGAGTGTCGCTATTGTTGCCACACTAGGGGAATGTGCGATGATCCTCACCTGGACAACAATAATGGCTTCTCCCTCACACTTCAAAGTGACTACAAATATTATACGGTAATAATCTGTGCCTCAGAGTGTAATTTCTGTTTTTTACATTTTGACTAGTGTATCCCTTGCCATGCAAGACTTGTCCAAGACAGAGTTGGTCCAAATGATGCACCATATATACCGCGCCTGCCACTAGTGCACACATTGAACAAGAACAACATTTTTAGAAAATGCATGGTATGATTTTGATCGCTTTCATATACACATTCTTCTTTCAACTCATAGTATGTATGTGTTACTATATATATTGCTTACTATGTTACTTTCAAGTTCAAGAACAGAAGCTCCCTAGATGTGTTGTGCCTCATGTGATGGATGACTACCATGACGAGATGCACGCGGCTTGAAATTAATGAATGGAGCCAACTACGTACCAAGAGACTGCGAGTTCAAGATTGGAGATCCGTGTGGATATCTCTGTCCTAACCATGGACATGCAAAGGGTTCCTATATTCTTCAAAATTTCCCTAAAGTAGAGGAGTGTTGTGTTAGTAGTAACGATGGTTGAATGAACAAGATGTAATATGCACGCATGGTTTAATTTATAGCGAATTAGTGATCATGATCGATAGAACTACCTATATAGCTAGCAGTGTGTGGTTAATATATGTAGGCATGTGAATAAACGATGTGTGTGTATATATTAATGCAAATATCTTGTCGAAATCAATGTGGGATAAAAACGTGTTTATATAAATTTGTCATAAATGACGCTGCCGTGGCAACATTTTTTTACAGCTGTCAAAAACCTAGTACTGGCGTCGGACGTTGGGTAACACCAGAGAAGATTTATCTTATTACTGTCGTTGAACTGTGCCACATGCCATAGCTATTGTCGATAATGCCGTTGTGTGGTTAAATCCAACACCATTAGTATACAGAATAGTGCTGACGTAGGCTCCAGCGCCAGCACTATTTTTTAACACTGATGCCATATTGGCGTGGGGCTCCTACGCCATCAAGGTTGTTTTTGGCACGCCATAGCTAGGCTCTTTTCCACTAGTGCCCCCTTGTGCTTCCTCCTCCACGGCCTCCCCCCTAGATGGGGAGAGGTTCTTCCTCTGGTCCTTGGCCTCCATGGTGATGATGGCCCCCTCCGGCTTCCTCCTCCATGGCCTCCGCTGATGATGGCCCCCTCCGGCAAGGTGCCGGAGAGGGCCTAGATTGTTTTTCGTGACTACAGAGGCTTGCGGCGGTGGAACTTCTGATCTAGATTTCTTTTCGGAGGTTTCTATATTTAAAAGAATTTTTGGCATTGGTCTCATGTCAAGGGGGTTCCCGAGGGGCCCACAAGCCCTCAAGGCGTGCCCTGGGGCGCGCCCCTGGCTTGTGGACTCCTCGATCACCTCCTAGTCCAGCTCTTGTGCTTCGGGGGTCTCTTTTGGTCCATAAAAATCACCGTAAATTTTCAGCCCATTCCGACAACTTTTATTTCTGCACAAAAACGACACCACGGTAGTTTTGCTAAATGCAACGTCAGTCCAGGTTAGTTCTAATCAAATCATACCAAAACCATATAATTTTATTGTAAACATGGCATGAATACTTCATAAATTATAGATACATTGGAGACGTATCACAGATCAACCTAAAAATACAATTGGTTGGACCGAAATGAAATGGATTGGTCTGACCGAAAAACACTTAGGAGGTTTTGGAGTTCAGCCCTAATCAGATCGCTGACTCTGAGTGCTCCTCACCCAGAGGGTCTGAAAATAAGCTTGTTCAAATTTTGTGGTATAGCAAGGAATAATTTGGGACAAGTTGAGATAGATAGCTACAGAAGTTTCTTAGGCATTCTTGTGCATCCACTTGGCTAAAAGAAATCCAAACCAACCAAACAACAACTGGATGTCCTCGAACGAGAAATACGCATTGCAACATGCTCACACAATAAGATAGGAAAAGAAATATGTCAAACATGCACAACCATTTCTAGCAACTATCAAACAAGGGTCGATGACAAAGTCATCTATATATGAGTATATTGACTTAGGTGTGAGAACATTTGATCATAGGTCATCGTTTAAGCACAAGCAGGGTTGCTACTTTTACATAAAACATTAATGTGTTCACACCATTAGAGTTGTCTTAGCTCAAGTCTTAGAGAAAAGCTCCCTCTAGATGAGAGACCCCCCCCCCAAAGAGGGATGGACTAACCTTGGGTTTTATCGATGAAGACTTCATGTAGATGTGGATGCTGAATGTTGATGAAGATCACCAAGAGTGGGGAGATAACCTTTGGATTTTAGCACTTTCAATACTTACATGGGTTAGTCCTACTAGGAACAACAAGGATATCCATAGACATAGAGTGAAATGCACAAATGATGATGTCCATGAATGCATTGAATACCTTGTCCCTTGACTTACGAACAAGAGGGTTTGTGACTCCTTGAACTAGTGCATGATGTTGAAGTTGGTTGCACAAGTTCTTGCCATGAATGAATATGAGTGAAGTTTGTCGGTGGAGTCACCATCAAGAACTCTCCAGTTCTTTTTTGAGACCCACATCAACTTGATGGGAATCCTGGGAGTTGTAGTTGTACTTTATTATGTATAACTTGATGAAGTCTTGGGAACCGACTTGACCAAGGCTTGAGGTGGTTCTTCAAATGAGTCAATCTCTTCTTGAAGCTTTTCCTTGTGTTTTTGCTTGTGGTCTTGTGGTGGAAGATCATCTTGAGCTTGTGTCCCCTTAAAATAAGTAGGATCATACTTCTATTGTTGAGGAACAAACTTCGTCTTGGGGTATTGACCTTCTTCCCACTCAACTCCATTGGCATCGAACTTACGTTCAAAACCAACACCTTGGTTCTGGCGGTGCCATCCTTGCTTGCGAGCAATCTCACATCAAATTTCTTACTGCCAACAAGGCTCTTGTAGACACATTTTTTATAATTCCTTTCAATAAATTGTTTTCTTTCTCAAGTGTAACTTGCCTAAGAGAATCATTAGTGGATTCAATAAACTACTAGAAGTAAAAAACATTGGGTTTCACATTGTTACTGTTACTACTAGAGGTAGAACCATTATTACTCTTGTTACTAGTTTGCTTGGATTTAACTTGTGGCATAAAAGTGGACTAGCCGAGACGTCTGGCAATGTAGGAGGAACTCTTCTTTCGATGATCATCATTGATTGCTTTTAGAAACTTGTGCGCTTGCTCTAAATTTAGCATCTTGAAGCATAGCTTATCATGAGTTCTTAGGAGCTCTCTATGATACTCTTTAGTTGTTTCATGAGATAATTGAAGAGTGTTTAGTTCTTTAGCTAGTCGCTCAATCTCCCTCGTAGCATTGTCATTCGTTTCATCTTGACTATCATGATTACTAGCAAGTTCATTATAGCTAACATCACTAGTTTCACCATTAAGCAAGTCATCATCACCTAGCGAATCATCATCGTCAATATTAAAGTCAAGGTACTCAGGGTGTGATACCTTGGGGCCTTGAGACATGAAGCATCTTCCAATTCCTTCATTTGGCGAATCAAATAGATCATAGGAGTTGGAGGATAGAAGATGTTGGAAATATACCCTAGAGGCAATAATAAAAGGATTATTATTATATTTCCTTGTTCATGATGATTGTCTTTTATTCATTCTATAATTGTGTTATCCGGAAATCGTAATACATGTGTGAATACATAGACACCAACATGTCCCTAGTAAGCCTCTAGTTGACTAGCTCGTTGATCAATAGATAGTCATGGTTTCCTGACTATGGACATTGGATGTCATTGATAACGAGATCACATCATTAGGAGAATGATGTGATGGACAAGACCCAATCCTAAACATAGCACAAGATCGTATAGTTCGTTTGCTAGAGTTTATTCCAATGTCAAGTATCTTTTCCTTAGACCATGAGATCGTGTAACTCTCAGATACCGTAGGGGTGCTTTGGGTGTACCAAACGTCACAACGTAACTGGGTGACTATAAAGGTACATTACAGGTCTCTCTGAAAGTGTCTGTTGGGTTGGCACGAATCGAGACTGGGATTTGTCACTTCGTATGACGGAGAGGTATCTCTAGGCCCACTCGGTAATGCATCATCATAATGAGCTCAAAGTGACCAAGTGTCTGGTCACGGGATCATGCATTATGGTATGAGTAAAGTGACTTGCCGGTAACGAGATTGAACGAGGTATTGGGATACCGACGATCGAATCTCAGGCAAGTAACGTACCGATTAACAAAGGGAATTGTATACGGGGTTGCTTGAATCCTCGACATCATGGTTCATCCGATGAGATCATAGAGGAGCATGTGGGAGCCAACATGGGTATCCAGATCCCGCTGTTGGTTATTGACCGGAGAGTCGTCTCGGTCATGTCTACATGTCTCCCGAACCCGTAGGGTCTACACACTTAAGGTTCGGTGACGCTAGGGTTGTAGAGATATGAGTATGCAGTAACCCGAAAGTTGTTCGGAGTCCCGGACGAGATCCCGGACGTCACGAGGAGTTCCGGAATGGTCCGGAGGTGAAGAATTATATATAGGAAGTGCAGTTTCGGCCATCGGGAGAGTTTCCGGGGTCACCGGTATTGTACCGGGACCACCGGAAGGGTCCCGGGGGTCCACCGGGTGGGGCCACCCATCCCGGGGGGCCCCATGGGCTGAAGTGAGGAGGGGAACCAGCCCATAGTGGGCTGGTGCGCCCCCCTTGGCCCACCCCCTGCGCCTAGGGTTGGAAACCCTAGGGTGGGGGGGCGCCCCACTTGCCTTGGGGGGTACTCCACCCCCTGGCCTTCGCCCCCTTGGGAGATTCAATCTCCAGGGCCGGCACCGCCCACCCCAGGGGTCCTATATAAAGGGGGGAGGGAGGGGCAGCCGCACCCTGAAGCCTTGGCGCCTCCCTCTCCCCTGTTACACCTCTCCCTCTAGCAGAAGCTCGGCGAAGCCCTGCTGCGGTGACTGCTGCATCCACCACCACACCGTCGTGCTGCTGGATCTTCATCAACCTCTCCTTCCCCCTTGCTGGATCAAGAAGGAGGAGACGTCACGCTGACCATACATGTGTTGAACACGGAGGTGCCGTCCGTTCGGCGCTAGGATCTCCGGTGATTTGGATCACGACGAGTACGACTCCTTCATCCCCGTTCTCTTGAACGCTTCCTCTCGCGATCTACAAGGGTATGTAGATGCACTCCCCTCTCATTGCTAGATGACTCCATAGATAGATCTTGGTGAAACGTAGAGAAATTTTTTTGTTTTCTACAACGTTCCCCAACAGAAGAGCTAGTCTGGCAATACCTTCATCTTGACTATAGTCAGGGTTGGAGTGATAACTTCTCAGATTGGTTGTCAGAGTCGGAGATGGAAACCCATTCACCAACTTGAGCTTGATGTCTTCTTCTAGAGTAGCTCTTGGTTGACTTGTCTTTCCTTTATGAATCCTTGCTCCTCCGAGAAGGTCTTCGTTCATAACGATCATCTCTACTCCTCTAAATAAGAGGTGATTCCTCTCTGATACTCTTTCTTCTAGGTGAGGCATCTCTTTTCTTAAGAGGTGTTGTACACTCATTGGAGTAGTGTCCAGGTCTTCCAAAATTTTAGCAATTTTGGTCATGACTTGATGATCTTTGATCATAATGTCTTGAGTTGGAGCTTGTCTCTTTGCTTCTATTCTTATAGGACTTGTTGAAGTTCTTGAGCATTAGGATTATCTTTTCATTGGATACTAGCTTGTCACTTGATGTTGTGGGAGCATGACTTGAGGCTTTGTAAGCACCACTTGACTTGTTGTGAAGACCCTCTTTGTTCTCGAGTGGCATCTCATGAGCAACAATCCTTCGAATGACTTCTGTGGGCTTGAGATCTTTGTAGTTTGGCATCATTTGGATCAATGTGCACATGATATCATATTTTCCATCCAAGGCTCTAAGGATCTTCTTGATGATGAACTTATCAGTCATCTCTTCACTTCCTAAGCCGCCAATCTCATTTGTGATGAAAGCGAGCCTAGAGTACATTTTGGCGACTCCTTCAGCATCCTTCACCTTGAACATGTCAAGTTGACTTTGAAGCACATCCAACTTGGATTCCTTGATGGACTCAGTACCTTCGTGCTTCAAAACATAGACTCCTCAACACTCCATCCCTCTCTCATAGATTTGGCTTTGGTAGGAAAAGGATCAGAGTGGAAAGCAACTTGGGGAAGATAGAAATGAAGGTTCAAATGGTTGGAATGGAATGCCTTGATCACAAGACATGAGTAGGTGGTTCTCTCTTAGAAAATGAATGGTGGAAGTGTAGTTTCATTCTGATGGCTCTCTTAGAGAGTAAGTGGTGGTGGAAGGGTATATATTAACATTCACCAACAATCCAACCGTTAAAACCTTTTGACTCAACTCGGTGACACCGAAGCAAAATGTCGGTGAGAATAACCTATGTAAAAGATCCGAATGTTGGGCTTTTCGGTGAGACCAATCAAATCTACTCGGTGGCTTTGATATGAGATGACCTAAGCAAGACTTTGTTATGGTAATTCTGATCGAAACATCTCGGTAATTATGAAATGGAATCAATGGTTATAGGAACTTGGTCACCGCACTTCGGTAGGACCGA
Source organism: Triticum dicoccoides (assembly GCF_002162155.2). Lineage (NCBI taxonomy): Eukaryota > Viridiplantae > Streptophyta > Magnoliopsida > Poales > Poaceae > Triticum > Triticum dicoccoides. The sequence goes on from NC_041382.1 coordinate 43,062,881, forward strand.
ATGCCATCTCAGTGGAACTGGTCTCTAAGGTTTGGTTGTGGCTCTGTGTAAGTTAATCTCGGTGGGTCCGGAAGAAAGTGTATTGGTGGGACCAAGCTTGATATTTAGGGTTTGGACAAATCTGGGAAAGTGGCTAAGGGTTTTGGAGCAATATCTTCAAGCACTTGAGCAACTAAGTCATGATCAAAGCCTCATCCCCTTTTAATAGTATTGGCTTTCCTATGGACTCAATGTGATCTTATATCACTTAAATAAAAATGAAGAGTCTTGGAGCATTTTGCTAATATGTTTCCATAACATTTTGAAGGGTCCACATCCACATGTCCTTGCCCTGCTAACATTGAACTTTCCTGAAATCTATCTTTGAATAGGCATTAGTTCAATGAAATATATGTTGTTATTAATTACCAATACCACCCGGGGATTAGTTGCACCTTCAGTTGGTTATTTAGGGTGTTGTAGTTTCTTGCAACAATTCGCATCAACATACAATTGAGTCGATATCCTTGTGATGAACTTTTAATCAGAAGATCGAAGAATTAATGATCAACAAATTTGATCATAATTCCCAAGAACTACACTTGACTTGACCAACTTTCTCTACATCTTATAACTTGTATGAAGTTCATACATGAGCTCGACATTCTAGTCTTCTTTTCTTTTCTACCTTTTACTTCTTGTAGTTTTACTTCCAATATTTCTCCTACTCACGGAATAAGTATACAACTTTAAGAGTGGCGTGAGCCCCAAACTTCCCTTGGCATTTAAGTCTAATTACATCCTTTGATTTTGTTCTTTTCTCTTTAAGTTTCTTACCATCAACTCATGAGTGGCATTCTTTCAGATCTTACACTTTTTAGTCTTAAACATAGTTGAACAGTTCACTAGAACTTGCAAACAAACACTTATTTAGATATCACATATCTTTTAACCTTTGTTTGTTTCTGAAAACAAATTTTAGTTTCAAGAATATCACATAACTATCCCAAACATTTTGAAGTTCGGGTTTCTCGAAAGCAAGCATACCGTAATGTGATCCTATCCTTTTGGATATAAGGACATGAGTCGCGTCATCCATAGCATCAGCAAGATCCTTCTTGGCACTTTTAGAGGACAATCCAATCAATCATAAAGATTCAGCCAGCTAAATAATAGCTAATCAATTTCAACTACAAAGGTGGAACAGTGAGCCATAATTCTACAACTATAACGCAAATTGTACATATTGTTCAAAATTAATTTGCTCTAGTGATTAAACTTAATAAATACATAATTGTGCTCCCACTCAAATCAATATCTCTCATAATTGATTTTAACTGATTCAAGACCCTGACCTGATTCACAACCATTCATGTGGACATCACCGATGATGTGAATTTCCACCAGTGGGCAAACGTTTGCTGATCGTATCTCCATATAATTCTTGTTCAGCTTTCGATGTTTCGTGCTCCGACCTCAGAATTATTTTGCTATAACTTCAAGACAACCGAGTGCTATCTGCATATATGGTCTGACCATCCTTGTCTTACACCTCACATACCATTTGTACTCATTTGGACATGACGCACTCTGAAGCGCTACATGTTATAGATGGTTGCAACACTGGGAAGAGAACCTTTTAAATTGATATTTACTATGAGAGATCACTCTAATAATTGACTATTGCGCAATCAAAGGGTGCAAGCAATAAAGGGATAAACATCTATGCAATTCATAATAGCATGATATGGTATAGCCCTGGGCGCCGGGAAGTCTTCACGGACTGCTTGAATCTTTTGTTGAAACATCATCGCGGCGGTAGAAAAATTGTTGTCGTGGCAACCATTGCAAAAACGTTGCCATGTCAGCAATTTTAGAAAACGTTGCCATGACGACCATTTCAAAAACGTTGCCATGGCACCAATTTCAAAAAAGTTACATGACACCAATTTCAGAAAACGCTTACATGGCACGAAAATTTCAGCACCTCCTCCTGCACCTAGTACACCTTCTCCACAACGGGGTCCTCCGTGTACAATTGCCACCATCAACTGTAACCTGTAGGCTATCTCTACATGTTTTAGATTAAAGGACAATTCCATTTCCCCCCTAACTTTAGCCACCACCTGGCATTTGCCCCTAATTTCTGGGTATGCTCAAATTTACCCCTGTACAGTTAGGTGGTGTTATAAAAATACCCTTCTGCTCTGTTTCCATCCGGTCAAAGGCCTTTGGATGTCTACGGTACATTTTCTGGACAATTTTGCCCCTCTTCATGCATGCCACTTACAGGTGGGACCCATCCAAAATAAAAATATCATTATTTATTTTATTAGTACTAGAATTAAACGAGTAGATTGAACCCTAGGAAACAAGGCGCCCAATGACTAAGCCAGGGATTCTCAAGCCGCCGGTCGTAGGGCCCCCTTCTCATCACGGAGGTGGTGGTGGCGCCGATACCGGCACTAGCACCGCGACCAGCACCGACATCGGCACCAAGACCGGCACAAATGGTGGCAACCGGGCCATAGATGGTGGTACCCAAGCCACTGAAAAGAAGAGGACATGACACCGAAATAAACTCGGCACCGGAAGACTGGTGGTCCATGAGGTGCACCGGAAGACTGGTGGTCCATGAGGTGCACCCCGACAACTTTGAGCCAGTATTGCCTCGAGACGTGTCAGCGGGCTATGACAACAATGTAGGATGCATCCTACGAGAGACTGTCAACATCAACGAGACAAACATAAGTGAGAAACCATACCTCCTCTGGCTATGACAACAATGTAGGATGCATCCCACGAGAGACTGTCAACATCAACGAGACAAACATAAGTGAGAAAACACAATTGGAGCGCCTCCTCCTAACCAAGTTGCACGTGAGATACCAGTTCCCCGACCAGGATGACGAAGTCGATCCGTGGGAAGATGAGAATATGGATAAGATAAACCAAAAATCCCTTAACAAGTTCAGCAACGACTTGAGCTCCTGGAAAGGTAGGGTGAGAAAAGCGATGGCTAAAAAAGGTTCAACGTATGCCACGATTAATGCTAAGAATCCGAACATTATGGAAAAGGACTATGAAACAATCAAGACTGCTTACGCTACCCCTAAAACAAAGGACTCTTGCAGCAGGTGGCGTGCACTTCTAATTTTGATGCTCGCATCTACGACTACGTGGGCACGAGCGCCTATCGATGAACGTATGGAGCACCACGCCGGAGGGGTTGGAGAGTGCCTCAGAGGGACTCGGGCCAGCGGGGCTGCGCATGGTGCATGAAAGATGGTGCACGCGTCCATGTTGCATCGCCACAGGTGAGGGGCGGAGCAGAGCTCGAGCCACTACAGGAAAAAGTTTATAAGTCGTGTACCAAATACACTCGGCTTATGTCGTTTTGAACTCGGTTTATGTATAAGCCGAGTCAAACTCCTGACTTATAGAACACGATTTACTGTTGACCGGCTTACACGGTATAAGCCGAGAGCCACCTAAAAACCCCAGCTTATGTATAAACCGAGTGTTTCTAAGACGCTCTTGGTTTAATAAAGTAACATGACGACAGCTGGGTGATAACGTCCATGTGTCACCGCCTGTATAAGCCAAGTGTTGCGGCCATTGCACGGTTTATGTATAACCCTAGTGCCACCCGGGCCTCGCGTTTTATATATATGTACAAGTCGGGTTCCTAGAAACAATAGTAAAAGTTTGGGCACGTTTTGGATAGCACTCACCTGAGGCCGCTTGTAAACCATCTCCGAGGTAGTCTCTAGGTACCGAGAGGGAACGTGTCGGGTTTGTGAAGGAAGTGCGGGTCATGTTGCTTCGTTGTCCTCGAAACTTCTTGTGCCCTCAAACATGGTCATCGAATGACACGTACCAGGCTTCCGCATTTTCCAGACCAACCAGTAATATTTCAGACATTTATTGCACTCCTAGGGTTTCAACAACGGAAATTGCAGATCTGCAAGGCGGCACATGAAATCATGCCCAGAAGCGGTATGGAAAATACTATGTGATGTCTTTGCATCATGCGTAGGCCTTTTGCAGACGAGGGAGGGGAAGCCCCATCCACCGGGGGCAAAATTACCTCGGCGGCATGCCTAATCCAACCATTCAAATCCTTAGAAAATCGTATGATACCGAAAATCCTCGGGATTTTACACAACACCATCACATGGCCCTTGTAGGGTGTGGTAAATGTTCGGGCATGTTTCTAATAGTCCTCAACTAAGCCCGCCTATAACATACACCATCTCTGAGGTAGTCTCTGGGTACCGAGAGGGAACATGTCGGATTTGTGAAGGAAGTGTGGGTCCTGTAGCTTCGTTGGCCTTGAAAATTCTCGAGCTCTAAAAGGACGCCATCGAATGACATGTGCCATGCCCCGCGCATTTTCCCGACCCGCTTGCAATATTTGAGACATTTATTGCATGCTAGGGTTTCAGCGCCGAAAATTGAAGATATGCAAGGCGGCACATCAAATCATGTTCGGAAGTTGGCATGGAAATCCTATGTGATGTCTTTGCGACATGCGTAGGTCTTGTGCAGATGAGGGATGGGCAGGCCCAGCCACGAGGGGGCGAAATTACCTCAGTGGCATGCCTGATCCAACTATTTAAATCCTCGGAAAATCGTACGATGCCAAAAATTCTCAGGAGCTAGCACAATATCATCACATGGCCTATATAGGGTGTGGTTTGTGCACGTTTGCGACATGCACATTTGGGCATGTAAACTACACCATTTCCGAGGTAGTCTCTGGGTACCAAGAGGGAATGTGTCGGTTTTGTGAAGTGCAGGTCTTATTTCTCCATTGGCCTCAAAACGTCTCGTGCTCTCAAATGAGGCCTTCAATGACACGTGCCAGGCCCTCATATTTTCTGGACCAGCCTATAATATTTGAGACATTTATTGCACTCCTAGGATGTCTTTGCGACATGAGTAGGCCTTGTGGAGACGAGGGAGGGGCAGGCCCAGCCACCGGCTTACTTTGCTTTGTCGAGTGCCCGTGTTTTGGCTCTCCACAAAGAGCCAAACACTCGGCGTGGAGTGAATTTTCAGTAGTGACCTTTGCATGTGATCCTAATATAGGTACGCTTGATACTCAAAAGAGTACAAGGCCATCAAGTCGTAATAAATTGAGGGTTTCAAAACTAAGGCCCATGAAAACTAGTCTGAGAGAAAATAGGTGAGAAAGCAATAATAATTAAGTAGTAGAGATAAATGCAATGAAAATCATTTTAAACAATTTTGCATAAATGTAATGGGTTGCAAAAAATCTAAAAAATGTAGGCCTAGTGCTTTCATTGGGCACACTGTTTATATACCCTATAAAACAAGTGCTTTCATTTGGCAGACGGCTTACATACCCTATAAGTCGAGTGCTATCTTTTGACACATGACTTATAGGCAGCTACGTGACGACGCCGTCGGCCACCTCCATTGTAGACACATGGAAGATGTCTTTGCCGACCACGCGTTGTAAGCCGGGTGCTATTCATAGTAGATACCGTGTGCTCCCTATAAGTTGAGAGCTTTCTGCAATACTCGACTTATAGATGGCCATAAGGCGAGTCCTTTGTATTTGCCGGGTGTTTTTTTCTAGACTCGGGTTAGAGGAACATAAGCCAAGTAGCCGAAAAAAGCTGACGGCTTATAGGCTAACACAAAGAAAAGCAGGATTTTCCTGTAGTGAGCTACCTCCCATGTCCACCCACGGCCGCTCTGCCGGACCCACCGCCGATGTTGCTCAACATTGGGAGAGGAGGGGATGGAGAGGGGAGTGGAATCGACAGGGAGTGGAGCAGAGAGTGATGAGTGAGGTAGGGTTCTGTAACACCCCGGATATAACTTTCCCAATTTGTACTCCAACTCTTGCCGTTTCCGGCATTAAGTTATATTTATTTCCTCGGGTTCGGGTTTTTGTCTCCGTGTGTTGTTGTCGTTGTCATGCATCTCATATCATGTCATCATGTGCATTGCATTTGCATATGTGTTCATCTCATGCATTCGAGCATTTTCCCCGTTGTCCGTTTTGCATTCCGGCGCTTCGTTCTCCTCCGGTGGTCATTTCTAGCTTTCTTTCGTGTGTGGGGATTAAACATTTCCGGATTGGACCGAGACTTGCCAAGCGGCCTAGGTTTACTACCGGTAGACCGCCTGTCAAGTTTCGTATCATTTGGACTTCGTTTGATACTCCAACGGTTAACCGAGGGACCGAAAAGGCCTCGTGTGTGTTGCAGCCCAACACCCCTCCAATTTGGACAAAAACCCACCAAACTCTGCTCCATCATCTAGAGCGTTCGATCACGATCGCGTGGCCGAAAACCGCACCTCATTTGGACTCTTCTAGCTCCCTCTATGCCTATAAATAGGTCCCCCTCGAAATATCCCGGATCCCCTCTCCCCGAAACCCTAATTCTCAGATCCGCGCCGGCCGGACACGTCCACCCCGGCCGGACGCGTCCGCCGCCGCCCCCTCGCCCAATCGCCACCTGCCATGTGGGCGTGCGCCCACATCGCCGCGCGGGCCCGCCGCAGCCCATCGCCGGCCCTCCCGAGGCCCGAGCCGGGCCGAGCCGCAGCGCAACGCTCCTCAGTTCCCCGCCGTCGTCGTCCTCGGCGCCGGCGCGCACCGCCGCCGCCGCGCCATTGCCGGCCATCGCCGCCCGGCCGCGTCGCCTCGACCGCCGCCGCCGCCAAGACGCCGCCCCATCACGCCGGCCGCCGCCCTCGCGGCGGAGCGCCGCCCCGCGCCCGCCCCGGTCTCCGGCGAGCCTCCCCGCGGTCCCGAGCTCCTCCTCCGGCAAACACGTCGGCTGGATCCACCGTCTCCGGGGAGCTACAGTGTTCCCCGGCGATCCTCGAAGAATGTGCCCGACCAGATCCAGATCTGGGATTTTTGCGTCTCGGTTGACTTTTTGCCCTAACCCTAATCCATGTGCTCATATTCGTAGCCCCGTAACTTTGCATCCGTAGCTCCAATTCATGCAAAATGTTCATCTCAGAGAGTACATCATTTCATTCCATTGCATCATTTTCATTTGATTTCATCTTGATGCCCGAAATGCTGTTAGAAGAGGGCTACTTGAGTTAATTGTCAGATCTGCTACTTCATCTTAGACATTTGTCATTTTTGCCATGATTATTGTGTGCATGATATGCCCATGAGTTCTACATATGTTTTGTTAAGGGTTTTGTCATCTTTCCAGAGGTGCAACCCATGTATTTTTGTGATGTGTGTGGTGCTTAGTGCAAGCTTGCAAAGTGAGGCACCCGGTAAATCTGTTTTCAGGGACTTAGTAGTTTCACTAAGTCCTGGGATTGTTTAGTTCATGATGCCATATGTTCATGTTTTCTCCTAGTGATCCGTGCCTCTTTTGAGGATGATCAGTAAAGGAGTTTTGTTAATATTGTAGTGCTATATCCATCCATGTCTTTGTTTGCATATATGGAGCACCCTAGCTTGAGTCAATCGAGCTCTACTTTTGCTTCGTTGCGAATCTGGGCAGATTGTCAACTTGTTTGCAATTTTGCCGATGATGTTGTAGTTGATCCGTGCATGCTATGCCATTGTTCTTGCCATGTCTAGCTTGCATTTTGTGCCTTCTTAAGGGATGTATGCTTGTCTTTCCATGACTTGCACCGTGGTGAGTGCATCGAGCTCGTAAACATGCCTTCGTGAGTTATGTTTCAGCATGTCCCAGTTTTCACTAAGTCTGAAAACTGATTATGTTTTTGCTATGTTCGTGTGCTTGTTAGTATATTGTGTGATCCCTTTTGGCTCAAGGTCACTAAGGGACTTTTGTTAAGCTTGTTTAGTAGCTCCATGCCATGTCTTTCTTTGTCATGTTCAGGTCCTGTAGCATGTTGTTTTTTTGCTCCGAAGAGGGCTATATGATCTGAAATTCCAGACAAGTGTTAATTTCACTAAGTCTGAGATCTGTTTTACCATTTGCGTTTTTGCCATGCTTGTTTGAACCTCCTAATGGATGAATTGGCCGTAGCTCACTGCTAGACTTTTGTTAAGCATCTTGAATGCTTCCCTGCCATGTATTTTGATGCCATGTTTGAATGTTGTAGCATGTTCATCTCATTGCATTTAGATGCCTACTTGCTGTAAATCGCAGACCGGTGTCATTTTTGAATCGCTTGCCATTTCCAAACCGTAACTCCGCTTCCGGCTTTTTTATATCATTTTCAAGCGATTTCTTCTCATCTTTCCAGTGGCACACTTGGTTTTCCAAGTTGAGGCCAGGTTCATGCATTTCCTGTCATATCTTGCATTTTGCATCCCGCATCGCATCCCGCATAGCATATCATCCTTGCATTGTGTTGTTTGAGTTTGCACGTGGTTGATTGTATCCTTGTTGCTTGTTTGTCTTGTTTGGGTAGAGCCGGGAGACGAGTTCACTAACGAGGAGCCTGTTGAGTTTGCTTTTGAGGATCCAGTCAACTCTGACAACTGTGCAAGCAAGATGATCATACCCTCGAAATCACCACTATCTTTGCTATGCTAGTTTGCTCGCTCTTTTGCTATGCCATTGCTACGATGCCTACCACTTGCTTGCAAGCCTCCCAAATTGCCATGTCAAACCTCTAACCCACCATTGTCCTAGCAAACCGTTGATTGGCTATGTTACCGCTTTGCTAAGCCCCTCTTATAGCGTTGCTAGTTGCAGGTGAAGATTGGAAGCCGTTCCTTGTTGGAACATTTATTTACTTGTTGGGATATCATTATATTATCTTGCTATCTTAATGCATCTATATACTTGGTAAAGGGTGGAAGGCTCGGCCTCTCGCCTAGTGTTTTGTTCCACTCTTGCTGCCCTAGTTTCCGTCATATCGGTGTTATGTTCCCGGATTTTGCGTTCCTTACGCGGTTGGGTTATAATGGGAACCCCTTGATAGTTCGCCTTGATTAAACCTTTTCCAGCAATGCCCAACCTTGGTTTTACCATTTGCCACCTAGCCTTTTCTTTCCCTTGGGTTCTGCAGACTCAAGGGTCATCTTATTTTAACCCCCCCCCTCGGACCAGTGCTCCTCTGAGTGTTGGTCCACCTGTCAGCTGCCTGTGGCCACCAGGGGCAACTCTGGGCTAGCCTACCCGTACCTAAGACAATCTGAATGTGCCCTGAGAAAGAGATATGTGCAGCTCCTATCGGGTTTGTCGGCACATTCGGGCGGTGTTGCTGGTCTTGTTTTAACCTATCGAGGTGTCTTGAATTACCGAGATACCGAGTCTGATCGGAATGTCTTGGGAGGAGGTCTATTCCTTCGTTGACCATGAGAGCTTGTCATGGGCTAAGTTGGGACTCCCCTGCAGGGATTGAACTTTCGAAAGCCATGCCCGCGGTTATGGGCAGATGGGAATTTGTTAATGTCCGGTTGTAGATAACTTGAACCTTAACTTTATTAAAACGAATCAACTGAGTGTGTTACCGTGATGGCCTCTTCTCGGCGGAGTCCGGGAAGTGGACACGGTGTTGGAGTAATGTTTGCGCAGGTTGCTCTCTAGTTTCTCGCTCGTGCTTTGCCTCCTCTTCTCGCTCTCTTTTGCGAATAAGTTAGCCACCATACTTGCTAGTCGCTTGCTGCAGCTCCATATATTTACCTTGCCATACCTATAAGCTTAAATAGTCTTGATCGCGAGGGTGCAAGATTGCTGAGTCCCTGTGGCTCACAGATTACTATTACACCAGATGCAGGGCCTGATGATTCCGCTCCAGGAGACGCGTATGAGCTCAAGCGGGAGTTCGACGAAGACTCTCAATGTTACTATGTTTCCTTTCCCGATGATCAGTAGTGGTGCCCAGTTGGGGGTGATTGGGACCGTGTCGCATGTTGGGTTCTCTTTTATTTTGGCGCCGTAGTCGGGCCATGAGTGTTTGGCTGATGTAATGTTATTTATGTACTTGATTGATGTGGCGAGTGTAAGCCAACTATGTTATCTCCCCTTTATTATTTATGTTACATGGGATGTTTGTGAAGATTGCCTAACTTGCGACATATGCCTTCAATGCGATTATGCCTCTAAGTCGTGCCTCAAGACGTGGGAGATATAGTCGCATCGAGGGTGTTACAAGTTGGTAATCAGAGCCTTCCCCGACCTTAGGAGCCCCATTGCTTGATCGTTTTTAGTGGCCGAGTTGTGTCTAGAAAAATGTTTTGAGTCTTTAGGAATTATATATCGGAGAGTTTAGGAATTCTTTTACTTCCCAGTCTCCTCATCGCTCTGGTAAGGCATCCTGGCGTAGAGTTTTGACTATTGTCTTCTCAAATTTCACTAAATTATTTTTTTAGGATCACGCGGGTATCTTGGAATCGTTCCGATGGTTTTATGATGAGAACATTGACTTGGTGCCTCCTGTCAGGGGTTTAGTAGAAGTGTCCCGGGGAGTTGAGCTCTGAGGTGTTGTCATCATAAGTTTATTATTGCAGTTCTAGAATACCTGAGTTTAGTACGCCGACATCGAAAATCTCTTTTATGCAGTTCGTTGGTGAGATAACCTCGACGCCACCCAGTACGGGGGCGGGAGTTCGGGAGTATCGCCATAACTTGTATAACGGATGCTTTTCGAAGGTTGAGGTAGATGGTTTCCGAAGGTTTCTTGGTTATGTGTTGAAGGATGGATACAGCTGGATGTAGGATTTGCTTGTTTGGGTGAGATATTATGCTTCCCCTGTATCCCCAACACCTGATTGGATAACCGGAAAGGTTCGGGAGTTTCATAGGTGGGAATTCTAGTAGCTCTAGTTTTCTTCCACGGATATTGGTTTGAGATTGGGATTTCTTACCGATTATTCGTTCTTGATCCGTACCTTGTTGAATTATTTCTCTACCTTAATTCTACGTGGCTTCTCAATTTATGGATATGTGACCCATTTTAAGAGGAATGCATCCGTTCATTTTGTTCAGATGTGAAGACTATATGTTGCAATTTTCATTCCGTTGGATTCAGCTTCAATACTTGTCTATCAATGTGCTAATGGTGGTCACCCTCTTCAGGATGGCTCCTCCAATGCGCACGACTCCAAATCCTGATCCGCCACCACCTCCACCTCCTCCAGAGGCCTGGCAAGCTGTGATGGCCGCAACCAATGCAAACACACAGCTGATCATGCAAATTCTTCAAGAGCGCAATCAAGGCAGCCAAGGGAATCAAGGCAGCAATCAGAATCACTTTGATACACTCAACCAGTTCCTTGATAACGGGCCAAAGACTTTCAGCAAATTTGTTGAGGCAACCGATGCTGACGATTGGCTTGTGGATCTGTGCAAGCATTTCGAGTGCAGTAACGTCAGGCCTGAGGACTTTGTCAAGTTCGCTTCCTTCCAACTCAAAGATCAAGCTGCAGAATGGTTCCAGCAGTACAAGGACTCCAGAGGTGGACGTGTTATCACTTGGGATGATTTCCGTCAAGATTTCCGAGCTCATCATATTCCGCAGAGCGTGGTTGAAAGCAAGCGTGAGGAATTCCGCAATCTGAAGCAAGGCTCTTTGTCTGTCTATGACTACAACAAGTTATTTCAGAAGCTCGCCCGCTTTTCCAAGCAGGACGTGCCTGATGAGAAGAGCATGATATATCAGTTCAGGGGTGGTCTCAGAGAAGATATCCAGCTAGCTCTTGTCCTCTTTGAGCCCTTGAGGTACGATGAGTTCTACAACATGGCACTGAAGCAAGAGGCTGCTCAGTTGAGGTGTGATGCTTCCAAGAAGCGAGCCAGAGATGTTACTCCTTCTTCCTCTACTCAAGTGGCCAAGCAGCAGAAGTATTGGCTTCCTCCTCCTCCGTTCCGTCAGCCGTATCAGCAGAAGAGCAAAGGTGGCAGTGGTTCTTCCCACCCACCCAACCCTGGCTTTCAGAACAAGACTTCGTCTCAAGCTCCAAGATCGAGTGCTCCGTATCACCGTCCGCTTTTTGAGGTCACGTGCAACAAGTGCCAATAGAAGGGTCACTATGCCAACAAGTGTCTCAACCAGAGGCGTCTTCCTCCTCCTCCTCCTGTCAGATCGGCAAGTACAGTTGTGGTCAAGCATAACCCCAAGCATGCCAAGGTCAACTTGATGAATGCAGCTCAGGCAGAGGACTCGTCAGATGTCATCATGGGTAACCTTCCTGTTAACGATGTTCCTGCAAAAGTTCTTTTTGACACGGGTGCATCGCATTGTTTCATCTTGAGACCGTTTTCATCTAAGCATGGTTTTCCTTTGCAAATTTTGCCTAGTCCTTTAGCAGTTGTCTCTCCCGGTAAGCGCATGCATGCTAACTCCATTGCTCTGGATGTTACTATCACCTTGGGAGACTACAAGTTTCTATCTTCTCCTATGGTTCTTGGTGACTCGGATATTGATCTTATTCTCGGAATGGATTGGCTTTCTAAGCACAAGGCTCAGTTTGATTGTGCAGCCAGGCAGATTCAATTGACTCATTCGTCTGAGGATGTTATTGTCTTTGCCGCTCGGGATAATACTATCCGTCTGTTTTCTCTCAATGAGAAGGGTGAATTGGATGCCATCTCTCAAATTCCAGTCGTTTGTGAATATCAAGACGTCTTTCCAGAAGAGCTTCCAGGAATGCCTCTGCACCGGCCAGTTGAATTCGTTATTGATCTTGAGCCTGGCACGGAACCTGTGTGCAAACATCCTTACAAGCTCGGACCTGAAGAGTTGAAGGAGCTGAAGAAGCAACTCGATATTCAAGAGAAAATGGGTCTCATCCGGCCTAGTTCTTCTCCGTGGGGTTGTGGTGTTCTTTTTGTGAAGAAGAAGGATGGAACGGACCGACTTTGTGTTGATTACCGTCCAGTGAACAAGAAGACCATCAAGAACAAATACCCACTTCCCAACATCAATGAGTTGTTCGAACAACTCAAAGGTTCCCAAGTATTCTCCAAGCTTGATCTCCGTATGGGTTATCACCAGATTCGCATTCGTGAAGAAGATATTCCCAAGACTGCTTTCAGAACAAGCTTTGGTTCATATGAATACACTGTCATGTCTTTTGGCCTCGCCAACGCTCCTTCGACGTTCTCTCGCATGATGAACTTCATCTTCAACGCCTACACCAATGACTTCGTTTTGGTCTATCTCGACGACATTCTGGTTTTCTCCAAGAACAAGGAAGATCATGCCAAACACTTGCGTTTGGTACTCGATAAGCTCAGGGAACATCAGTTCTACGCCAAGTTCTCCAAGTGTGAATTCTGGCTCGATGAGATTCTTTATCTTGGTCATATCATCTCTGCCAAGGGCATTGCCGTGAATCCTGAGAAGGTGTCTGCAATTGTTAATTGGGAACCTCCTCAGAACATGAAGCAACTCCGCAGTTTTCTCGGTCTCGCAAGCTATTGCCGAAGATTCGTTGAAAACTTTTCTAAGATCGCGAAGCCTCTCTCTAATCTTCTTCAGAAGCACGTCAAGTATGTTTGGTCTCCGGAGTGTGATATTGCTTTCAACACTTTGAAAGAGAAATTGATCACTGCTCCAGTTCTGACTCCGCCTGATGAATCCAAGCCGTACGAGGTCTTTTGTGATGCCTCTCTCCAAGGTCTTGGCGTAGTATTGATGCAAGAGAAGAAAGTTGTTGTGTATACCTCTCGCTAGTTGAAGCCTAATGAGAAGAACTACCCCACTCATGATCTCGAGGTGGCGGCAGTTGTGCATGCTCTTTTGACTTGGAGACATCTTCTATTGGGAAGGAAAGTGGACATTTTCACTGATTACAAGAGTCTCAAGTACATCTTCACTCAGCCTAATCTCAACCTCAGGCAAACTCGATGGGTCGAAATGATTCAAGAGTATAATCCGAGTATTGAGTATACTCCAGGAAAGGCCAATGTGATTGCTGACGTATTGAGCAGGAAAGCTTACTGCAACAGTCTGATTCTCAAGCCTTATCAACCCGAGCTTTGTGAAGCTTTCCGCAAACTTAATCTGCAAGTTGTTCCTCAAGGTTTCCTCGCCAACCTTCAAGTCTCTCCTACCTTAGAAGACCAGATTCGCCAAGCCCAGCTTCTTGATGCTATGGTAAAAAAGGTGAAGTTTGGGATTGCCAAGAATCAGTCCAAGTACAAGTGCTACCGCCTTGATGACAAGGACACTCTCTTCTTCGAGGATCGTATTGTTGTACCCAAAGGTGACCTTCGTAAAGTGATCATGAACGAGGCTCACAATTCTCTCCTCTCCATCCACCCTGGGAGCACGAAGATGTATCAACACCTCAAGCAAGCTTATTGGTGGACTCGAATGAAGCGCGAGATCGCTCAATTCGTGAATGAATGTGATGTCTGCAGAAGAGTGAAGGCAGAACACCAAAGGCCAGCTGGTCTCCTCCAACCTCTTGCCATTCCAGAATGGAAGTTTGACCACATTGAAATGGACTTCATGACTGGGTTTCCAAAGTCCAAGCGTGGCAATGATGCTATATTTGTTGTCATCGACAAACTCACCAAAGTGGTTCATTTTCTGCCAATCAAAGAGTCGATCACTGTAGCTCAATTGGCGGAACTCTATACCTCTTGAATTGTCTCTCTGCACGGTATTCCTCAAGTGATCTCTTCAGACCGTGGCAGCATCTTTACTTCGAAGTTTTGGTATTCTTTTCAGAAGGCCATGGGCACGAACATCCGCTTCAGCATAGCTTTCCATCCTCAAACTAGCGGTCAAGTCGAGCGTGTCAACCAGATTCTTGAAGATATGCTCAGGGCTTGTGTGATCTCCTTCGGCATGAAGTGGGAGGATTGTCTTCCTTATGCTGAATTCTCCTACAACAACAGTTTTTAAGCAAGTTTGGGCAAGGCCCCTTTTGAAATTCTGTATGGCAGGAAGTGCCGTACCCCTTTCAACTGGTCTGAAACCGGTGAACGTCAGCTTTTGGGTAATGACTTAATCACAGAAGCAGAAGAAATGTGCAAAGTCATTCGTGATAACCTCAAAGCAGCCCAATCCCGTCAAAAGAGCTACTATGATAGTAAGCACCGTGATTTGGCTTTCGAGATCGGAGATCATGTTTACCTCCGCGTCTCTCCTATGAAAGATACTCGTCACTTCGGTATCAAAGGGAATCTTGCCCCTAGATACGTGGGACCTTTCAAGATTGTCAGCAAGAGAGGCGACCTCGCCTATCAACTCGAGCTTCCTTCAAACTTTGCAAATGTTCATGACGTGTTCCATGTCTCTCAGCTTCGAAAGTGCTTCAAGACTCCTGACCGCACCGTCAATTTCGAGGACATTGAGCTCCAAGAAGATCTCTCTTATTGTGAGCACCCAGTTGCTATTCTTGAAGAGACTGAACGCAAGACTCGCAACAAGTCAATCAAATTTCTCAAAGTCAAGTGGTCACACCATTCCGACCGTGAAGCCACCTGGGAACGCGAGGATCACCTCCGTTCTGAGTACCCGGTGTTCTTTCAGTCCAAGATCTCGGGACGAGATCTTTTCGTAGTGGTCGAGTGTTGTAACACCCCGGATATAACTTTCCCAATTTGTACTCAAACTCTTGCCGTTTCCGGCGTTAAGTTATATTTATTTCCTCGGGTTCGGGTTTTTGTCTCTGTGTGTTGTTGTCGTTGTCATGCATCTCATATCATGTCATCATGTGCATTGCATTTGCATACGTGTTCGTCTCATGCATTCGAGCATTTTCCCCGTTGTCCGTTTTGCATTCCGACGCTTCGTTCTCCTCCGGTGGTCATTTATAGCTTTCTTTCGTGTGTGGGGATTAAATATTTCCGGATTGGACCGAGACATGCCAAGCGGCCTAGGTTTACTACCGGTAGACCGCCTGTCAAGTTTCGTATCATTTGGACTTCGTTTGATACTCCAACGGTTAACCGAGGGACCGAAAAGGCCTCGTGTGTGTTGCAGACCAACACCCCTCCAATTTGGCCAAAAACCCACCAAACTCTGCTCCATCATCTAGAGCGATCGATCACGATCGCGTGGCCGAAAACCGCACCTCATTTGGACTCTTCTAGCTCCCTCTATGCCTATAAATAGGTCCCCCTCGAAATATCCCGGATCCCCTCTCCCCGAAACCCTAATTCTCAGATCCGCGCCGGCCGGACACGTACGCCCCGGCCGGACGCGTCCGCCGCCGCCCCCTCGCCCAATCGCCACCTGCAACGTGGGCGTGCGCCCACATCACCGCGCGGGCCCGCCGCAGCCCATCACCGGCCCTCCCGAGGCCCGAGCCGGGCCGAGCCGCAGCGTCCCGCTCCTCAGTTCCCCGCCGCCGTCGTCCTCGGCGCCGGCGCGCACCGCCGCCGCCGCGCCATTCCCGGCCATCGCCGCCCG
>NC_041382.1:43079375-43081695 GCF_002162155.2 Triticum dicoccoides
CCATCTCGCCGGCCGCCGCCCTCGCTGCGGAGAGCCGCCCCGCGCCCGCCCCGGTCTCCGGCGAGCCTCCCCGCAGTCCCGAGCTCCTCCTCCGGCAAGCACGTCGGCCGGATCCACCGTCTCCGGCGAGCTATAGTGTTCCCCGGTGATCCTCGAAGAACGTGCCCGGCCAGATCCAGATCTGGGATTTTTGCGTCTCGGTTGACTTTTTGCCCTAACCCTAATCCATGTGCTCATGTTCGTAGCCCCGTAACTTTGCATCCGTAGCTCCGATTCATGCATATAGCATATCAAAATGTTCATCTCAAAGAGTACATCACTTCATTCCATTGCATCATTTTCATTTGAGTTCATCTTGATGCCCGAAATGCTGTTAGAAGAGGGCTACTTGAGTTAATTATCAGATCTGCTACTTCATCTTAGACATTTGTCATTTTTGCCATGATTATTGTGTGCATGATATGCCCATGAGTTCTACATATGTTTTGTTAAGGGTTTTGTCATCTTTCCAGAGGTGCAACCCATGTATTTTTGTGATGTGTGTGGTGCTTAGTGCAAGCTTGCAAAGTGAGGCACCCGGTAAATCTGTTTTCAGGGACTTAGTAGTTTCACTAAGTCCTGGGATTGTTTAGTTCATGATGCCATATGTTCATGTTGTTTCCTAGTGATCCGTGCCTCTTTTGAGGATGATCAGTAAAGGAGTTTTGTTAATATTGTAGTGCTCTATCCATCCATGTCTTTGTTTGCATATATGGAGCACCCTAGCTTGAGTCAATCGAGCTCTACTTTTGCTTCGTTACGAATCTGGGCAGATTGTCAACTTGTTTGCAATTTTGCCGATGATGTTGTAGTTGATCCGTGCATGCTATGCCATTGTTCTTGCCATGTCTAGCTTATATTTTGTGCCTTCTTAAGGGATGTATGCTTGTCTTGCCATGACTTGCACTGTGGTGAGTGCATCGAGCTCGTAAACATGCCTTCGTGAGTTATGTTTCAGCATGTCCCAGTTTTCACTAAGTCTGAAAACTGATTATGTTTTTGCTATGTTCGTGTGCTTATTAGTATATTGTGTGATCCCTTTTGGCTCAAGGTCACTAAGGGACTTTTGTTAAGCTTGTTGAGTAGCTCCATGTCATGTCTTTCTTTGTCATGTGCAGGTCCTGTAGCATGTTGTTTTGTTGCTCCGTAGAGGGCTATATGATCTGAAATTCCAGACAAGTGTTAATTTCACAAAGTCTGAGATCTGTTTTACCATTTGCATTTTTGCCATGCTTGTTTGAACCTCCTAATGGATGAATTGGCCGTAGCTCAGTGCTAGACTTTTGTTAAGCATCTTGAATGCTTCCCTGCCATGTATTTTGATTCCATGTTTGAATGCTGTAGCATGTTCATCTCATTGCGTTTAGATGCCTGCTTGCTGTAAATCGCAGACTGGTGTCATTTTTGAATCGCTTGCCATTTCCAAACCGTAACTCCGATTCCGGCGTTCTTTATATCGTTTTCAAGCGATTTCATCTCATCTTTCCAGTGGCACACTTGGTTTTCCAAGTTGAGGCCAGGTTCATGCATTTCCTGTCATATCTTGCATTTTGCATCCCGCATCGCATCCCGCATAGTATATCATCATTGCATCGTGTTGTTTGAGTTTGCACGTGGTTGATTGTATCCTTGTTGCTTGTTTGTCTTGTTTGGGTAGAGCCGAGAGACGAGTTCGCTAGTGAGGAGCCTGTTGAGTTTACTTTTGAGGATCCAGTCAACTCTGACAACTGTGCAGGCAAGATGATCATACCCTCGAAATCACTACTATCTTTGCTATGCTAGTTTGCTCGCTCTTTTGCTATGCCATTGCTACGATGCCTACCACTTGCTTGCAAGCCTCCCAAATTGCCATGTCAAACCTCTAACCCACCATTGTCCTAGCAAACCATTGATTGGCTATGTTACCGCTTTGCTAAGCCCCTCTTATAGCGTTGCTAGTTTCAGGTGAAGATTGGAGGCCGTTCCTTGTTGGAACATTTATTTACTTGTTGGGATATCATTATATTATCTTGCTATCTTAATGCATCTATATACTTGGTAAAGGGTGGAAGGCTCAGCCTCTCGCCTAGTGTTTTGTTCCACTCTTGCTGCCCTAGTTTCCGTCATATCGGTGTTATGTTCCCGGATTTTGCGTTCCTTATGCGGTTGGGTTATAATGGGAACCCCTTGATAGTTCGCCTTGATTAAACCTTTTCCAACAATGCCCAACCTTGGTTTTACCATTTGCCACCTAGCCTTTTCTTTCCCTTGGGTTCTGCAGACTCAAGGGTCATCTTATTTT
>NC_041382.1:43081861-43109441 GCF_002162155.2 Triticum dicoccoides
TGAGTGTTGGTCCACCTGTCAGCTGCCTGTGGCCACCAGGGGCAACTCTGGGCTAGCCTACCCGTACCTAAGATAATCTGAGTGTGCCCTGAGAAAGAGATATGTGCAGCTCCTATCGGGATTTGTCGGCACATTCGGGCGGTGTTGCTGGTCTTGTTTTAACCTGTCGAGGTGTCTTGAATTACCGAGATACCGAGTCTGATCGGAATGTCTTGGGAGGAGGTCTATTCCTTCGTTGACCGTGAGAGCTTATCATGGGCTAAGTTGGGACTCCCCTGCAGGGATTGAACTTTCGAAAGCCGTGCCCGCGGTTATGGACAGATGGGAATTTGTTAATGTCCGGTTGTAGATAACTTGAACCTTAACTTTATTAAAACGAATCAACTGAGTGTGTTACCGTGATGGCCTCTTCTCGGCGGAGTCCGGGAAGTGGACACGGTGTTGGAGTAATGTTTGCGCAGGTTGCTCTCTAGTTTCTCGCTCGTGCTTTGCCTCCTCTTCTCGCTCTCTTTTGCGAATAAGTTAGCCACCATACTTGCTAGTCGCTTACTGCAGCTCCATATATTTACCTTGCCATACCTATAAGCTTAAATAGTCTTGATCGCGAGGGTGCGAGATTGCTGAGTCCCTGTGGCTCACAGATTACTATTACACCAGATGCAGGGCCTGATGATTCCGCTCCAGGAGACGCGTATGAGCTCAAGTGGGAGTTCGACGAAGACTCTCAACGTTACTATGTTTCCTTTCCCGATGATCAGTAGTGGTGCCCAGTTGGGGGTGATTGGGACCGTGTCACATGTTGGGTTCTCTTTTATTTTGGCGCTGTAGTCGGGCCATGAGTATTTGGCTGATGTAATGTTATTTATGTACTTGATTGACGTGGTGAGTGTAAGCCAATATGTTATCTCCCCTTTATTATTTATATTACATGGGATGTTTGTGAAGATTGCCTAACTTGCGACATATGCCTTCAATGCGATTATGCCTCTAAGTCGTGCCTCGACACGTGGGAGATATAGTCGCATCGAGGGTGTTACAGGTTCGGTCCAGGTGGGGATTTTAGTGGGATGAGAGTGACAGAGTGAGGTAGGGTTTGGTTCAGGTGGGGATTTAGTGGGACAGGGTAGGGTCGATGTGGGCCAGCGTGTGCCAGACTAATGTGATGGACGCATCCGGTCTGTCCCATATATGGGCTGGATATGAGGGTTGTAGTCAGCCCAAAGGACGGTTGGGTCGAAAAAACTAACTCGGTTGTCCGGTTGTTAGATGCTCTTACCATCCCTATGGGTGTGTTTGGTTCGAGAACCAAGTGGAATGAAATGGCATGGTTCCATTCCATTGGAACTGGTCGGTGTTTGGTAGGGAAAATGGTATAATGGAATGATTCCGTTCCTACTTTGGTTGGAGAGGTGAGAGGTTGAAATCGTGGGATAGAATGGTAGCACAAAAGGCTAACAAATCCTCACAAGCATAACGAAATCAACACCTCGACTAATTCCAGCTAGCTAATTATTATTTGCCGTTGTGGTTCAATTTTTTTGTTGAAAGAAAAGGTAGCACGAGGCCTACCTTATATTTCAAAACAGGCAGAGCCTGAGAAAAGTATGGTTACAAGATCTTGTGAAGTGCACCAAGGTGCAAGGCCACAAGCAGGCTGACTAACCAACATTTGGGAAGTGGGGAGCGAAGAGGATAGAGAGATACAAGAGATTAGCACAACCCGAAGGGCTAGCCTTCGATCATAGTGGCCCAGGTCTGCAGGTCCACCTTATCACTTCGCATCAGAGCTTTGTTGCCCCATAGACGGATCAAGCTAGCAGCGTAAAATCTGATAAGGCTCAGTCCAGCATTTTCCATTGAAAGTGCGATCATTTCTAGCATGCCAAAGAGTTACAACTGAGGTCGCAAAGGCAATGTTCAATTTCCATTTGAAGCAAAGTTGGTCAGCAGCCCTGCAAACCAAATGTTTGATATCCGAAGAGGTGCATGCTAGAAGGGCCAGCAACAGTCTACACCAAATTGCGTTAACTGACCGGCAGCGAAGCACCAGATGATCAACCGTTTCAAGAGCCGAGCAGAGATCACAACCAACAGAAGGAGCAACAAGTTGACCAGCCCTTCTTGGCCATGAGCTGTCGAGTGTTCAGACGACCCTAGAAGAGAAGCCAAAGAAAAACCCCGTGTTTGAGAGGTATGATCGAGTCCCAAATCCAAGGCTCAAAATCCCAAACCACGCCTCTGAAAGTAAGTAAGTGATATAAATGACTTATGCTTAGCCTGCTGCCAGCGAAGAGAGGCACACGACTATCCAAGCTCGAGCTCTCAGGGGCCATGTCCGCGATGAGCTGATTTAAAGAAAGAAGTTGCTAAGACGCAGTCTGAGATAGGTTTGGGTGCAGAGCTATGTTCCAGCTGCCTGACGCATATGAGATTGGACAGTGCAAAAATGGTTGCGAGCGAACGAGTACAAGACTGGGAACATGTGACTTAGCCTTCCAACTTGCAGCAATTGATCATGGCGAAAAGAGACGTGAGTACCAGCACCGACAGAATAGCGAGACGAAGAGATGACCAAGGGAATGCAGTCTTTGAAGCCCTTCCACATAGTAGTGTCTCTGTTGCTGATGCCATGAGGGAGAGAATCCTTGGAGTACTGCGAAGCAAACCAGCGGAAGCAGGGTATATCCAAGGACTGAAGTATTTTTGCCACAAACTTGCAAATCATGGCATGGTTATGTGCCTGAACGTTTCTGACTCCCAGACCACCATTAGCCCGGGGCAATGTAACCCAATCCCAAGCCATGAGGCATTGCCCCCCCCCTCTTCACCTTGTTCTTACCCTGCCAAAAGAAAGCTCGAAGCAGGCCATCCATCTTAGCGTGAGATTCCTTAGGCCAATGAAAGCAAGACATGAAATATGTAGGTATGCCTGCTAGCACCGAGTTGACCAGCGTCAGCCTCCCACCCTAGGAGAGAAAAGAGGCCAGCCAACCAGAGAGGCGGCATCGACCTTTTGGATGACTGGGAGTAGCATGACATGTTTGATCTTGTGGATGGACAACGGCAACCCCATGTTTGTACAAGGAAAGGAGGACACCGGGCAGCCAAGTTGAGAGGCAATCGCAGAAGCAACATCCGCGTCCACACAAATGGGTACCAAAGTGCTTTTGTGGAAATTGATGTTCAGCCCTGAGAAATCAGAGAAAGCAGACAAAATGTTCTTGATCATGTTGGCCTACTGCACATCACCATGGAAGATGATCAGCGTATCATCCGCATACTGTAAGACTGGGAAGGAATCATTGCTATCTTGTCCGAGGGGGTGCACGAGGTTGCCATTCTAGAAGTGCAGGTGGCAAAGTCTCTGAAGTACGGCAGCCACAAGCAGGAAGAGGTACGGGGACAGAGAATCCCTTGCATGAAACCTCATTTAGCCAGTATAGGATCGCCCAATTCCCCATTGATAAGCACTCTAGAGCGGCGTGTAGATAGGAGTGCATGAATCCACTGTACCCACTGTGTGGGAAAGCCCCTGGCTTCCAAGACCTGGGAAAGACATGTCCAACTGACAGAATCAAAAGCTTTTTGAAAATCCAATTTAAGTGCAATGACCGGCAGCCTCCTCTTATGGGCAGCTTGCAACTAAAACAATAGAAGCCTAGGTCCAGACCGTTTCACAAATGAATTCTATAAGGCCTTTAAACTATTGTGTTGCAATTGAAAACCACGCCACGAGGATACACAATGTTCATCGGAATTTCTTTGTAGTGATTTGCCGCTGGTGAGCTGGCACTCCTCTGCTCGCCGATGCCACTGCCAAGCCATGAATAGAGGAACGGGCACTGTAGCAGGAACTACAGTCGAGGGGCGGGGCCCTGCCCCAGCTTCGGTTCACAAAAATCCGCCGGCGAGAGGTCCAGAACACCAGCGAACTCTCATCCTGCAAGTGGACCACAGCAAGAGGCACGCGGTTGGCAGACCAGACCGGCCGTCTCCCTGCTAGCTGACGCTTCTTCGCCTGTTTCCGGCTCGCCGCCGTTGCTGAGCCTATTTCTTGCTAGCAGTCGCCGCCTCCTAGATCGATCTGCCACCCCATCTTCTTCCTTTGCTTTGCTACACTCGAGAGAGAAAGAGACAAGTGAGCCGGTGGCGCAGATCCAGACGAGGGAGCCGGCGGCGCAAATCAGAGAGGGGGAGACGAGGGGGAGGCGGCTCCGAGAGAGGAGACGCGATAGGCTTTCGGGTGAGCGAGAGGAAAGAGCGACCAGTTCCGTGTGATTCCTCCGATTTGGAGGTATCAGCAGGTTTCGGATATGGACCGAATATTCGTTCAGTGGGAACGAGTTGGTTCTGCTTCCACCTACTTACCAAACGCATGAACGAGGCTAGGAGCAGGTCTGACCCGTGCCATTCTAGTTCGCTATAGAAACCAAACATGCCCTATAGGACCAGCCATGGACGCCATGGAGACCGTGTCCTTGAAGCACACGCAGGGCACGTCGGCCGAGACCTTCAAGTCTCCCATGCCTCGCATCCAATGAGGTCTCTTCCAAGGCTCCAACACAATGCCTGCCCAGCAATCAGCCCGCGCGGCCACTAATGAAAATAGTCTTGGCTACTGATGTACTAATGCAATGATGATAGTTCCCTCTCTCTGGTGAAAATATCATCTTAGCTACTTGATCTACTCTAATGCAATAATAGTTCCCTCTCTCTGGCACTATGATCAGCTAGAGCACAAAGTCAAACCACTTCAAAAAATAGGCGACTGCTAGGCGTCAGGCGGCTAATTTCAAGGGGGAATCAGTCGGCTCACCAGCCGTCCGATTCAGTCTCACACAGCCGTTCGATTGGTCAACCCTGAAGCACGTCATTCTCACGCAACCAATTTGTGCATCGCTGCTTCGTTTCCTTCCTCGTCCTGCCTCCACACTCGCCATTGTCTTTCCCCCCGGCAAGCTCCGCCAAAGAGGCCATGAAGGCTTGCAGCGTTGTGATCTCCCTTGCAACAATGCCTCTCTCGCTCGCCGGCGAGCCACCCGGTGCCTCCCCCGCGCAGCACAGCCGCTGGCCATGGTAGACGCGTCTACAATAGAACACATGATGTCGGGTCATGGCAGCTTGTCTGCAACTCACCACCTCTTCAACGCAGGAGCTCGTAGCTCTCTCGTGTTGTAGGGTAGCCCCGTCGTTGGCATGCAGAAGCTTCGCCGTAGCATCGCCTGCTACAACACGGCTCTTCCGCCGACCATGGCAGCAACTCGTAGTTCTCTACTATTGCAACGAAGCTCCGCCGTAGCATCGCCTGCTACAACGCAGCTCTGCCGCCAGCCATGGCAGCAGCTTGAAGCTCTCTCTTGCTGCAATGAAGCTCCACCGTCGTCTTGCAGCAGCTCCGTCGTAGCATCGCCTGCTGCAACGAAGCTTTGCCGCCCGCCATGGAAGCAGCTCGTAGCCTCTCCCTACTGCAACGCAGCTACAACGTCGGTGTGGCAGCAGCGCCGTCGTGCACCACCTGCTGCAACGCAACTCCGCCGCCGACCATGGCAGCAGCGTCCTCCCAGCCTATCCTAAAGCAGCGCGAGGCGAGCGACGACTGGGGGTGCAGCAAAGCACCGTCCCCGGGAAGACGGCTTGCGGCAAACGATGAGAAGGTCATCGCAGCAGCAAGATGTAAGGGAGGGAGATTGCTAGCTGCTGTTTGTCGAAGGGAAGACGAAGACTGAGGGGAAAATATCTAAACGGTTCGCTAAGGATAAGGTTGGATGGGGATGAGCGGTTGGTGGCCCAGTTCGCCACGCGTCGATCGTTCGAGGCGACTTACGAGCCGAGAAACCAGTCGGTTGAAAACAATGGTTTCCCAAAAATTATCACTTTGATCATTTATTTATGAGGCACAATTCAAGCCACTGTCAAAAATATCAGTTTCATCAGCTAACAGCTGCAGTCTATCATAATACTGTCTAACTTCATATGCTCTCCATGTATAGGAGGCAAATTATAGCAACGGTGAACTTGTACAACTTTGAAAGAGTCACAACCTCTTGTCATAATCATAACATGTATTCTGCTCAGGTGCATTTGTAAAAAGTCTTCCATGATGGGGAATGTGTGATAGTTGAGACTAGCCCAAATTGATGTGTTCATTTTTAGGCCTTGTTCGGTTAGGCAGGGTTTGGAGAGGTTTGAAAGGGATTGGAGGGGATTAAAATCCTTGCAAGTCAAATTCCTCATCATACCTCCCAATCCCCTTCAATCCCTTTGGTGAGGGGATTAACCGAACAGAGCCTTAGGGAGATTAATATTATTAGTTCTTACAGTTGCTAAACATCAAGTGCTAAATAGCTTAGTCCAATGATCTGCTTGTATCATACATCACTTCTCATTTCATACTTCAGTTATATCCTTGCTTCCCAGGTTACAAGCGGCAATATATCCTTCCAAATACTATTCAACCTGAGTATATGTTTACAGTGTTTACACAGCTCCTAGATCTACACACATCATCCCAACCCCTACATATATCATTCACCGGTCACACCAGCGAAGAATCAGGGCATACCTTAATATTTCTTGTTTTAATTTATCATGGTTTCTCGCTTGCTATGCCCTTTCAGGGAATGCAAAATACACAAAGTAAAAATGCACCAGCAGCATATATGTTACACTAATCTCTTCTGAACTCTGATGTTAATTGTTATGTACAAAGGAATCCAGGAGTAAAAACGGCAAAAGAGAAGGACATGATGGACAACCTGATTAATGACAATGTTTACTCATTATGAACACAAATAGTAACAGTCCACATAACAAAGAGACTACTCCACATAATATAGTAATATAATAGCGGTTCACACAACAAAGAAATAACAGTTAACTTAAGTTTGCACAACAGTCTGCCAACACAAACTGGAGCATCAAAAAAGATACTCCAAGCACTATACCGCGATATCATGCATCGGCATAGCCAAGCAGGAGACGATCGTCAAAAGGTATTTGGCTCATATCATTTATGCTTCTAACCAAGCGAGACCAAGCAACAGTAATCTTCACCTTAGAGTCTTTACCTTTAGAAGAGGTCTTCTTCCCTCTAGATGGCTTGCAGCTGTGGAGGACACATGTAGCCTGGCTTGTTTGGCAATCCTTGGCTTTGAACAAGACACGGCCACTAGCAGCGATAGCACCAGAGCGGGAGTAGGTGTAGATGAAAATTTTGAGCCTTCCTCGTACAGACACAACGCGCCTAAACAGAGCAAGGTAACCATCTGAATCCATAGACATTGTTTCATCGGATTCCATATTCATTGTTCCATACTTTGAATCAAACAGCACGATTTCCTTATTAGGATCGTCCTCGCAAGGCGAGGCGCGACAAACAATTTGCCCACCGTGTTTAAAAGGCGACCCTTGGGTAACACGGGCAGACAAGATGGTGGCCTGGCGTGACCAGTCGAGTTGTTCAAAGCACAACTCTATTTTGCAGAGGTAGTTGGAGAAGCACCTATAACACCAATCATGCCAGGAAGGATTGTACATCTGCACGGGTAGAGTGAAGAGCGTCCTATCCTCAGACCGAGACTGTCCCTTCACCATGAGTTGGAATTCTATGTGAACGGGATCGCGGCACATGAGCGCGCGAGATGGGCCAGTCAAGTACAGATAAGGATCCTGAAAGCATCAACCAGTCATGTACTAATCAGAAAGCAAGCGGCAACAAGAACAAACAAGGATACATAATGAGCACTTGGGCAGAAGGCCCGTACTTTCTTGGTGAGAGTTTGGCTCCGCCCCCTTCGACGAAAGAAGAGGACATTGCGTTTGTGATTCCACATAGTCTCGAGCGGCGACGACGCCGTACACTTGAAGCGGCCACTCGAGGTGTTTTGTCTTGGCGATTTTGATGGAGTATACCTGAAGGGTCTTGGAAAGGATGGCTTCTCCCGGGATGCGGCTCGGCGAGCAGTGCGTGAAGAGCATTGGGCTCAGCATCGCTGCAATGTAAATCATGGGTATGCACGGGGCGAAACAGTTTGAGTCGACCGGCCGGACTGAAGAAGAAAGGCAAGCAGGAATTAATCGGTTACTCACTCAGATCTTCGAAGTCGAACCGGCCTTTGCCGAATGAGATCTCCCAGTTTTCGCGGTGCTGGTCGAAGTCCCCCTTCTGCTCCTTCATGGAGGATTCAGGAGCCAACTCCTCCTCGTCGTCTTCTTCCTCTTCTTCTTCCTCCTCCACTTCCTCTTCCTCCTCCTCTTCTTCCTCCTCCTCCTCCTCCTCCTCTTCCTCTTCCTCTTCCTCTTCTGTGGTTGGTTCGCAGTAAATTGATTTCAGGGAGCGTCTAGTGGGCGGCCGGCTGCCCACTAGCGCGATGGAGCGGCCAGCCATACATGCGCGAGCGGCTGGCCTAAAATAGACATGCATGTGTGTCATTTTTGACCGCTAGCGCATGTATCTTTTAGCATTTAATACATTCACACCGGTCACAGTTAGTTGGAAAAAACAGATCACATATGCATTTGTTTCGGTTTTCAAATTTTCAAAAAGCTATATCTTCCAAACCGCACGTCGGAATTAAGATCCGTTTTCACCGCTGGAATCCTCGCGACGTGCTCTTCAAAACTATATCCCGCATGGGGATGTTTCGACGAACTAGTCTTCCTGCCAACTAAACATCAATGTGTGTGCAACTAGACTAGATTGCCGCGCCAACTGAGCATATGTGTGTGCCAAAAAAGTCCTGCCAACTAAACATCAATGTGTGTGCAACTAGACTAGATTGCCGCGCCAACTGAGCATATGTGTGTGTGCCAAAAAAGTCCTGCCAACTAAACATCAATGTGTGTGCAACTACACTAAATTGCCACGCCAACTGAGCATATGTGTGTGCAACTAGTGTCCTGCCAACTAAACATCAGTGTGTGTGCAACTAGACTAAATTACAAGCCAACTAAGCATATGCGTGTGCAATTAGTCTTCCTGCCAACTAAACATCAATGTGTGTGCAACTAGACTACATTACAAGCCAACTAAATATCAATGTATGTGCAACTAGACTACATTACAAGCCAACTAAATGTCAACGTGTGTGCGACTAGACTACATTACAAGAGGAGGTTGCACATCGACCATTACAAGAGGAGGTTGCACATCGACTTTCGTCGAGGCAATAGACTAGTCGCACATCAAAGTTGTCGTGATTGCTAGGTTGTAACCTCATACGAAGGCGCAGCTTCAAACATTAGTTTTGGAAAAAAATTGCACGATGTAGTAATAAAGTTGCACAATGCAGTAATAGAGTTGCACTATATAGCTCCAAAGTTGGCATCGAAAAAAATTCGTCAAAATATACCCATGCGGGATCTAGTTTCAAAGATCTCACCTGTATACAACTTTTCTGCACCCTCATGGTCTATGGATGTGCATTTTTTCACCATTCAACAAATTCATGTCAGTGAGATGTGCAACTTTATCTGTTGCCCTGGCCAACTGCCTAGCAGATTCTGTGCAACTACTTCTATTGCCCCTGCCAACTACTTCCAATGACCGTGTCCAACTGAAAACAACTATATGTGCAAGTAGAACTACTATAGATGCCAACAAAAAATGATCGTCGTGTGTGCAACTTTGTGTGCAACTAGAACTACTATAGATGCCAACCAAAAATAATCCTTGTGTGTGCAACTTTTCAATGATTATGTCC
The DNA here is from genome assembly GCF_002162155.2 of Triticum dicoccoides. Taxonomy (NCBI): domain Eukaryota; kingdom Viridiplantae; phylum Streptophyta; class Magnoliopsida; order Poales; family Poaceae; genus Triticum; species Triticum dicoccoides. The sequence continues at coordinate 43,091,563 of NC_041382.1, forward strand.
AACTGAAAACAACTATGTGTGCAACTGGAACTACTATAGATGCCAACAAAAAATGATCACCGTGTATGTAACTTCCGAATGACCGTATCTAACTGAGAACAATTATGTGCATAATATCTAGAAGTACTGTAGATGCCAACAAAAAATGATCGCTGTGTGTGCAACTTCCCAATGATCGTATCCAACTGAGAACAAATATGTGTGCAATTAAATTAAACCTACTATAGATGCCAACAAAAATGATCACCATATGTGCAACTTTCCAATAATCATGTCCAACGAAAAACAACTATGTGTGCAACTAAAACTACTATAGATGCCAACTAAAACTACCCTGTAAATACTTGTTCTGGATCTGCAAGTGGCGAAGCTGCCGTTTCAGGATGCAGAGGCTTCTGATCTGGGTACTGCAACACTTTGTAGTTGTGCGCAGTCTGAGCAGAAATGTTGGCAGAGATTCTCTATATTCCCATGTTGCGGCCTGTAATTACTAGATGCAGTGGACGAGGACTCCAGCACGTCCCTGCAGCAACGAACCAACACATCCAATCTATTCATTCCCGGCAAGGAAACATGAAAAATTGATGGATTTGTTGGGGGCAAATCATCGCATCAGGCCAGGGAAGAAGAGAGAGAAATAGAGCAAAAGGAGTGGATGAGGAGAAGATACGACCTTCTTGGGGCACTAGGCATGTCATCGGGGCACAGATCGAAGCAGCCGTTTGGTAAGTCACTGGGAACCACGTCGCCAGGCGAGCGGAAGCACAAGCCCATAGAGGGCCGCGTGCCGTGGCGACGACAACCGCCGGTTGGTCTACATCTGCTGGATCTCGCCGTCACCGGGATCCGGGGAGGAGAGGAACTCCCAGCCTCACGTCGTTGGCTGCTGGCTGCTACTCGGGGCGGGCCATCCATGGCGACGCAGCGCAGGCGCCGATGCTCCCTGCTGCTCGGGGGCAGGTGGATGGAGAAGGGGAACGACGGGGGAAGATGGGCGTGGCTGAAGAGGAGAAGGTGGAGGAGGAGAGATTGGACGTCTGTCGTGTAGCGCGGTGCTCGCGACTGCCTCGCCGACCAGGTAACACCTGGCGTTGCGGGCCGCACGATCTGAGTCGATCGAGCGGTGAGCGTTCGGCCGCTCGTTCTGTCTATTTAGTGGCCGGCCGCTTTTTAGATTTCAGGTTGATTTCAACTCGATGTCGTGATCTAATCCGGCATTCGCCGGTTGCGAGGGACGTCTCCTCCGCCTACACAAGCGCGCCCTTGATACCTGCGGCATGTCGGAGCACGGGTCGTCGAACCCCTCCGCAATTTTGCTCGCACCTTCTCGACCCTCGTTTTTTCTTCACCGCCGGCGCCGCCTCCTCGCTAGGGTTCTTTGACGGCGAAAGAAGGCTGTTTTTTTTAGGGTTAGAAGAAGGCTGGGTGGGTTGCGTTATATTCCTTCACTGTCCGACGCGTGTTCTGCGTCTCTGCTGGTCACGGGCCCAGCTAGCATCGCGACCAAACACAACTTCCTCGTTTGGGACGGCCCATTAGACGCTGGATCCTACCAAACAGATTTTCTTCCCTCAGTCTTTCAGCCAGTTTTCCTTTCAAAAAATCATATTTTTTTACTTCTTTTAAAATTTTCTTGGATTTACAAATATATTCATTAAGTTGAAAATTTTAAAAAAATTATAAAATGTTTACAAATTCTCCATAACCTTTAGGAATTTTATAAAATGTTCTTAAATATTAAAAAATGTTCTTTTTTCAGAAAAGTAATAGAATTTAAAATTATTCTCAGATGTTCCAAAATATTGGAGTATATAAAAAATGTTCTCAAGTTTAAACATATTCATGTTCTAGAAAATGTTCTCAAATTTATGAATAATCTCGCTTTTTTTTAATTTGTAAGCATGTGATGATGTGGTAGATCAGATGTGTTCATGCTAGGTTTTGCTTGTCAGCATTGGTGTGTTCATGCATTGATCAGACCATGTATAGATAATAGTGTGTTGAATGCTAGTGTCAAAAAACGTCTTACATTATGAGATGGAGGGAGTAGTTTCCTAGATGCGCTAGTGTGGTAAAATGCTAGTTTGCTACATCTGCTGTGGTTGAAGATCAGTCCCTGTGTAGTATGCATTGTGTTTGTTCAGTGGTCCTGATGCAAGCCATTATTGGACAGGGACACCGGTCTTAGTCAGGGCATTGTTTTATCCGATAACTAGTTATGTCCCTCTTATGTTTAGGACTTCCAGCCGCTATGTGAGCAGATGCCTATTCATTCAATTGTGTTCGAGAGGCGGGTTCTGTAACCATCTTTTGTCATGGCAGTGCATGTTCCTCCTCCTCCTGCTGATGTTGTTGCTACTAGGGCAGCCATCAAGGCTAGAAAGGCAACAATAAGGGCGTCCGGGAAGAGGAATGCAATGAAATGACAGTCATTCTTGTTCACATTCGTGCTTAAAAATATGTGGGACATCTTATCCAGCAAGGTGAGGACTAACAAAGGTTTCAAGGAGATGCACTTCAACATTGTTGCCAAGTAGGTCTTTGAGTTTTGTCGCATGTAGGTGACCTTAACCCATTTCTACAATCTCCTCACGGATATGGAGACACTCATGGATCCAATTGTTCAAGCCCAGAGACCTTAGTGACGCACAATGGGATGAGGACACCTTCATGGTCCTGTTGAAGGTAGAGCACTGATACGTCCTAAACATATCTATTTTTTTATCGTTTCATGTTATTATTATTATTATTATTATTATCAATTTTGTATAATTTTCCACTAAGTTTTATTATTTTTCTGGACTGACCTAATAATCAAGTGGTCATTGATAGTTATTGTTTATGCGTGTTTTCAGACTTTGAGGAAAATCAAATTTTATGTAGCCAAAAAAATCAAGAAAATTTTAAGATCTTTTTTTTCACCAAGAAGCTTCTAGGGCGATCGGAGCCAGTCGGGTGGGTCCCACATGGTCAAGTGGCCTGGCTAGAGGGTGGTCGTATGGGCCCACACACTAGTTGGAAAACCCTTATTACTCTTATAAAGGATGTTGGAGTACTCACCTCCTGGGGGCCTTCGCGAGCGAGAGTGCCCTCCGTGTCGTCCGTTTTGCGGTGGCGTTCCATGAGGGGGGCCTCTTAGGGGCTCTTCTCGCCGTCCGATTTGTATGGACGGGGCACAACAGAGCAGCCTGCCACGGGGTCTATGATGGGTGGACCGCGGGGGTTCATCACGGGTGGTCCAGGGGCATGCTCGAGCCATCTGGCTTACGGGTATTTTATCCCGCTCGCATGCACCATCTTGCCCGCTGGCTCGCGCGCGTTGGCGCGAGCCGATCTGTATGCCAGCCTTGCATGCTCCTTGTCGGGTTGCGTTGTTGTCGAGGCTGGTTGGCTGCGCATGCTTCACACCCTACTACCCTTGTTAGCGTGTGGTTGCATGCCGCGGGGGCTGGCTGCCTCGTTCTTCCGAGCTGGTCCGGGGCCTGGCCGCTTCCTTTGAGGTGCTTGGGCTGTTCGAGTCGGGGTGAGCAATGTCGGGGCATTTAGGTCTTTTTAATAAGTCGGTTGAATATTTTGATAAATCATTGTATTATGTCGTTCGTCAGACGTGGTGCACACCCGCCTTCGTTGCTTTGTTTTCCTCGCTTCATTTTCTAGGGGCTTCTTTGAGCTTACTCAGTGCGGCGGCTTCCTTTGAGGAGCGACGACGCGGCGCGCGCGTACAGCGTGGCCGCCGCGACGGCCACGGACACCGCGGGAGCTCCATGGCCAGCGTGCTCGCGACCTGCCGATGCCACGGCATGGTGGTAGAGTGCGCGAGCACAAGAGCCTGGCGTTACCTCGTCTTATCGACATTGACAGAGGAGACATATCTGAAGGGGGCGTACATGTGCACTCTGATCCCGACTAACAAGACTCGTCTGACACTGCTTACATATCAAGTGTACTTCAGTTGCCTACCACCACCTCCCAACGACCAGCCCCCGATGGACACGCCATCGCAGATGTTCCCTCCGAAATGATGCTTCCAACTAAGCAGGGACGCCAATCGTCAATTCAACAAGGCGGATCTGGGTATTCGCCCGGAGAAAGGAGAGAAAGATCATAAGGGCGGGAGGGTGCTGGATCTGCACGGTGATGCCTCGAGGAAGGAAGACAATATCCATACATGTTGTCATCACGGGCATGACAAAGACTTTCCTCTGGAGGAACCACACCCCTACACCGAGGACAACGTCCCAGCCGCAACACCATCAGTCGACCGAACTGCACATCCCTTGTTCGAGCGCCAACGTCATCATCGATAGCTCGAACAAAGCCAGCCTAGGACGCGGTCGGTCTAGGAACAACCATCGCCTCCACGGAGTGGCATAAGCCCCAATACCGCCAAGGATGGCGCACCCACCGGTCGCCAGAGTTGTTGACACCATGCACTCCTTCTACATTCGGCCGCCACCCGAGCAGCCAACGCACCTCCGATAACAAGAGCAGCAGATCAGGCCTGGCACCCGAGCCCCAACACCATAGCGCATGACACCACACACAGCCGCAGCACGATGATATGCCATACTCCCACCCTTTCGTCAAACCCTAGCACTAGGGTTTGTTAGCTAGGAGTTGGATCGCCTCCACCCAAGCAACACGAGAGGCAGGCAAATCAAACTAGTTTTTATTCAAAACACAAAATCATCGATTTTTATTTATTTATTTATTTTTGAACCTGGAACATTTCATTCCACACCTAAACCTGCACAGTTTAAAAGTGAATAGTGACTGTTCACCGCTTTCAAAATCACGAAAAGTGTCCTTTTTTGGCGTAGCTCACGTGGTAAACACATATCATGGTCAAACTTTACGCACGTGTAGAATACATCCTTACAAATATGTGGATTTTTCTTCTTCTTCAAATTAACGAGCTCCAAAAGCAATTTCCGAACTACTGTAGACCTTTCAGGCAGAATGCATCAAATCAGGTGACCAAAAGGCAAAAATCATATACTACATCAATCAAGCAAGACTGCTATCGTAATCTACTGCCAAAACCAAGCAACTTCAGTGCTACTCAGAAAAGGGGTGCAAGATGGACATACAAAGTTTTTTTTAGGGAAAGATGGACATACAAAGTGGACATTATACAAGACTTAAAACAACAAAAATTACATATCCACAAATCCACCAATTTACGCAAGTCATTTTTCATCAACAAATGGTATCTTTCTGAATTGGCTACTCTCAGTCAAAGTACAGCATATGCATCTCAATGCCCATCTAGAGGACACCGGAATTTCCCTTTTTCCTTTTGAGAACATATGCTAGAAATAATTTACATCACATGCCCTCTAGGACCAGTGAGTGTAACACAACAGCTGCTGTATACAGTATGCCTGGTTTTCTTTTGCCATACCATCGACAGCTGAAGTGAAAACCGTCGAATTTTACATGAAACATTCTGTCCGTCCAGCACAAGGTTGTGTCGTCGGGGGCACTGGGGAAATTCGTGTCGTTACAACTCTTGCCCATCCAAGTCTGTCCTGACAGGATAGTCGAGGCCCTGCAGAGCGGGCATCCTTCGAAGGTCCTCTTCTGAGTATGCCGGAATGAACCAATACTTTTTGTCGTTTCCGAAGACCTGATAACAAGACCATTGTTTACTAACATAGTTTTGCATGAAAGTAACTTCAGGAATGTCGTTGTTTACCAAGTCTGCTGGTGCTACTATGGCCAGCAAGAAGGAAAATAACAATGGAGAAAGGTCATGTTTCAGATGTTGAAGGTCATAAATACGGACATGATCAAGGACATGCAGTTTCCATATTTTGCCCCCTTGATTATATTTGGGCATCACAGTCCATGTACAGAACAGAAATAAAATATAAATGCTAGAGAATCCCAAGTAAAATAATATTGATATGGTATGTTGCACATATGTATCATGAACCCGGCAGAACTGCCTGTGAAAGGGCACACTCAAGGTTTATGAAACTACAACAAGAGAATATCATGGAATATCCCAACATGATCGTTTATCAACCACAAGTGCTAGATTCTGGTTTAATAAGGAAATTTAACTTCCATTGCTTAATCTTCTTTCGCAGTTACCAAAGTTCTATGTATTAATACATGCCCCCTCATGGCGTTCCATGAGGGGGGCCTCTTAGGGGCTCTTCTCGCCGTCCGATTTGTATGGACGGGGCACACCAGAGCAGCCTGCCACGGGGGTCTATGATGGGTGGACCGCGGGGGTTCATCACGCGTGGTCCAGGGGCATGCTCGAGCCATCTGGCTTACGGGTATTTTGTCCCGCTCGCATGCACCATCTTGCCCGCTGGCTCGCGCGCGTCGGCGCGAGCCCGATCTATATGCCAGCCTTGCATGCTCCTTGTCGGGTTGCGTTGTTGTCGAGGCTGGTTGGCTGCGCATGCTTCACACCCTACTACCCTTGTTAGCGTGTGGTTGCATGCCGCGGGGGCTGGCTGCCTCGTTCTTCCGAGCCGGTCCGGGGCCTGGCCGCTTCCTTTGAGGTGCTCGGGCTGTTCGAGTCGGGGTGAGCAATGTCGGGGCATTTAGGTCTTTTTAATAAGTCGGTTGAATATTTTGATAAATCACTGTATTATGTCGTTCGTCAGACGTAGTGCACACTCGCCTTCGTTGCTTCGTTTTCCTCGCTTCGTTTTCTAGGGGCTTCTTTGAGCTTACTCAGTGCGGCGGCTTCAAGCCTGCTCGGCGTCGCCGGCATCCGGCGTTTCGTTGGCTTTTCGTAGATTCTCAGGTTTGTGTTCATGCTTTGTTTTTCTTCATTGGTGGCATCGCCCTTCTGTGGCACGTTTTTTTTCTATATGCAGCCGTATTGCAGAGTTGGATGATGTGTTTAGGTCAGGCTTTGCATGCGTTTCTTGGACCTGCGTGAAATTCGCCGGGCACGTGATGGGGGGAGGGTGATGAACTTAAAAGGAAATACAGGCTAGCTAAATGGGATATTATCTGTCGACCGAAAGACCAAGGAGGGCTTGGTATTGAGAATCTTAAGGTTAAGAACAGATGCCTTCTCAGCAAGTGGCTCTGGAAGCTTGCCTCTGGGACTGACGCCATGTGGGCATAGATCCTTCGTAGCAAGTACCTTCATTCTAGAACCTTGTCTCAGGTAACGGTTAGGCCGACTGACTCGCATTTCTGGAGAGGACTAATGAAAGTCAAACAATTATTCTTTAATAGGACTAGAGTCGTACTTGGAGACGGGGTTACTACACGTTTCTGGGAGGATACTTGGCTTGGCGATTCACCCTTGGCCGTTCAATATCCGTCTTTATATTGTATTGCTCAACGACGTGAGGTGTCAGTGGCGACGGTATTTCAGTCTATCCCCCTAAATATTCACTTTAGACGAGCGCTTGCGGGCAATCGGTGGGAGGTTTGGCTCCATTTAGTTAGGAGACTGATGGAGGTTCAACTTTCTGACCAACCTGATGAATTACGCTGGAGTTTGACTAGGTCTGAAATATTTACAGTTAAGTCAATGTATATTGATGTCATTAATGTGAGTTCCATTCCAACTTCCAAGAACGTCTGGGATGTCAAAGTTCCTTTGAAAATAAAAGTGTTTATGTGGTTTGTTCATAAACAAGTGATTCTAACAAAGGACAACCTATTAAAGCGTAATTGGACAGGACCTACTAGGTGTAGTTTCTGTGACCAGGACGAGACGATTAAGCATCTCTTTTTTGATTGCCCGCTGGCCAAGGTTCTTTGGCGGACAGTTCACATTACTTTCAATATCACTCCACCCAATACTGTTAATGCGCTATTTGGGAGTTGGCTTAATGGGTTTGAGACTAATTTAGCAAGACATATTCGGGTTGGAGTTAGCACTTTGTTGTGGACCATCTGGCTGTGCAGAAATGATTTGGTGTTTAACAGATCATCACGGGTTCATTTTTTGCAGGTTATTTTCCGAGCTACGGCACTGATCCGTTCGTGGTCGCCACTCACTACGATGGAGGTCAGGGAGCATTTGGTTACTGCGTGTATCCGATGGGAGACGGTAACTCGGGATATCTTCAACCGGTTTGGATGGAGGTCATGTAATAGGATAGGAAATTAGTTTACCTGTCTTATTCTAGCCAGCCGGTTGTGGCGCATTGTTCTTGGCTAGTATGTGTTTCTAGCCTTTTGCGCTCTGTGTGAGCTGCCTTTTATCTCCAGATTTGAGACTTTCGAACCTTATGGACACCTATTTAGTTAATAAAGAGGTCCGTATGCATCGCTAGATGCAGAGGCCGGGGAAACCCCTTTTTCGAAAAAAACGTGATGGGGGGAGGGAAATGCGAGCGGGCAGCTCCCGTGGAGAAATTGTGTACTGAAAACATGAATTCTGTGACAATGCATGCCGTTTGATGCTGTCAATGGTCTTGGGATGGTGTTCGATGCCGTCGCTTTAGAAATATTTTGTTGGGCGTTGCCTTTTTTATGTTCTCAATCGTTCGCATTTATTCAAGCTAATTGCATAAAATTGTCGCTTTATTGAACGAGATGTAAAGTTGTCGTTGGATTTCGTACTTGGAGCGGACCGAGTTTTGGTTCATGCATCTAGTTTCGAGAGCTTTATTGTTTTGTACGGCGAGCTCTCTCTAAGTCAAGTGTATTTTTGGTTTACACTCCTATTTTCAAGTAAGCCGAGTGTTTCTGTTTGCCTATTTTTCTTCTATCTGTACTCTGCTTAATCGACTATAAGCCGAGTACGTTTTCCTGTAGTGTATTCTCCGAATCATGAACAGCTTCGGACTCGGCGCACCCGAGTTGCATGTTAACCCTCTTCTGATCCTCTCATCCAAACCGAACCAACCCACGAGGCGTTGCACTCGCGAACTACCCTTGACCAGATCAATTCGATCGCCGGCACCTCACGTTGCCACCACCGGTTCGATCGCCATGGCAGCTGAAACCGATCGCCACCGACGCGCCGATCATGTCGTGCTGTTCCCCTTCATGGCGCAGGGCCACCTCTCGCCGTTCCGCTGCCTCGCCGCCCTTGTGCGCCGCTGCCGCCCCGACGCCCGGGTCACCGTCGTCGCCACCTCCGGCACGGCCGACTCCGTCCGCGCCAACCTCGACGACGAAGGCATCTCCGTCCACGCCCTCCCCTTCCACCCCGCCGACGCTTCTCAGCAGCTCATCGACCACTTCCTCGCCTCCGAGTCGCTCCGCCCGGCGTTCCACCAGTTCATCGTCGACCTCAGATGCTCCGACCCCCTCGCTGACGTGCACGTCGTGGCGGACATGTTCCTGGCCTGGACGGCGGACGTAGCCCGTGGAGACCACGGCGTCACGCACTCCGTCCTGCTCACCACCGGTGGCTACGGCTCGGCGCTCTACTTCTCGCTCTGGAACAGCGTCCCGCTTGTCCCCGACGTCGATGAGTGCTTCCGGCTGCCGAGCTTCCCGGACATCCGCGTCCACCGTTCGCAGCTCACGGATCACCTCGCGGCGGCCGACGGCGGCGACGCGTGGTCCACCTTCATCCGCAGGCAGATCTCCGCCTTCTCCCGCGCCGACGCGCTGCTCGTCAACACCGCTGAGAAGCTGGAGCCCAAGGGATTAAGCATGCTGCGGCAATGGCTCAACAATGTCCCGATATTCCCGGTCGGGCCGCTGCTTCGGGCGGCAAGTTCGTCGTCCCCGGAGACGATGACGAGTAGCCCCATCTTGGCGTGGCTCGACAAGCAACCGCCAGGCTCGGTGCTGCACGTGTCGTTCGGGTCGCTGTACACGATCTCCGCGTCGCAGGCGACGGAGCTGGCAATGGGGCTCGAGAAGTGCGGGCACAAGTTCGTGTGGGTGGTCCAGCCCGCCGCCGACGTGAACGGCAGCGAGTCACTGCCATTGGGCCTTCCGGACGGGTTCGCGGAGAGGATGGAGGCGGCAGGGCGCGGGCTGGTGGTTCAGTGCTGGGCACCGCAGGTGGAGATTCTGGCGCACTCAGCCACGGGCGGCTTCCTGACACACTGCGGGTGGAACTCGGCGCAGGAGAGCCTCGCCTGCGGCGTGCCGATGGTCGGTTGGCCGCTCTCGGCGGAGCAGTTCTACAACGCCAAGTTGCTAGCGGAGGAGATGGGGGTGTGCGTCGAGCTGGCGCGCGGCGCCGCGGCGGCCGTGACGAGGGACGAGGTGGCGGAGGCGGTGGAGAGGGTGCTCAGCGAGACGTCTGAAGTGCGCGCCGCGATGAGCCGGAAGGCCGCAGAGATGGAGGAGGTGATCGACGCTGCTAGGCACGGCGACGGCGAGGAGTCGTCGCTGGGAGTGACGCGGAGGTTCTTGGACGCGATGGCGTGTATGTCTTCGTGCTCTAGAAGCTAAATGGGATCGTAGTAGACGCCACGGCCGGTCCGATCGGCTGCATCCGATCATGAGTTTTTTCGTGTGAGCTTAGATTCGTAATTCGGGACATGGCAACTGAGTATAAAATGGCTGCACCAGTGAGTTGAGTTAAATCCATAAAATCACCACAACTATGTTGTGATTAGTAAAATATATATCATCATTTTGTGTGCTCATCGTAAAATGCATTGAACGCAACGTTAATCAGCAACAAAAAACACTGAACTCATGTGACGTGGCGAAGGGCTGACACGGCAAAACCGTGACGGCAGGGGGCTGACGGCCGTTAACTGGCTCGTTCAGATGCACCCGTTAGGGTCGGCCGACTGCGAATCGAGGCGCAGCAAGCGCCATTCTCCCCTCTCGCTCTCTTCCCTTCGTGGTGAAGGTGCGACTGTGCTGTAGGGTGGTGGCTCCGGGGCCTCACGCTCGGATCCAATGGGCTAAGGCCGTCGACGTGTGGTGCGGCGATCTAGCGGCGACATTGACCGCTCTAGGCCATGTGGACGGTGGGGTGGTGGCCAGGGCAGCGACCATGCTACGTGGCATTCTTCTCCAGGCGGATTTGCAGTGGCTGTGCTCGATTTGTCTGGCAACGGCTTGGCGCGGCGGTGGTGCTGGCGTGGTGTGCGGCGTTATGGCTTCCGAAGCCCTTGCTGCAATAGTGAAGGTGGTGTTGGTGTCAATGCAAGCAGTCCACCATGGTGATGTGGGCGCCATTCCTTTCCTTTTCTTCTGGCTCCCCTCCATGGAAGTCGAGCCGCGGCTCAATCTCGTAAGGTTCGCTGTGTCCTGGCTCCTCCCCAGGGTCAGAGATAGTGACACGTAAGGTTCGACGGGGGCCGTTGTCGGTGATGTTGGCACTCATGGGCGTCCTCCTTGAGACATTGTCAAAGAGTACTTCTTTCCATTGGAGATGACTGCATGGAGGGGATGTGGCATTGGAGGTTGTAGGATTGGCTGAAACTATTCCGGGTTTCGGCGGGGTGATCATGCGCTAGCCTGGGCGAAAGCTTTTTGATCGATTGGATATACCTGTGATGGTGGCGTTCACAAGCACCGTTACCTTCTTGAAGGCATCTCAAAAGATCTCGTTTAGGATCATTCTAGGATGAGATCACCACAGGTGGTGGCGGTTTATTTGGGTTGGCTTCATCAGTTTTTCTTTTCTCTTTCTTTTTTTTTGCATTTTGTTAGATGGTTTTTGGTCAGTTTCCTCTCTGTATTTTTTCTATCTTGATGAAATCGGTGGAGTTCCTGCCTTGCATATAAAAAATAAATATAAAATGATAGATATTTTGGCCTTAAATTTGGAGACTCAAACTCGACACAATGACATCTGTCCCAAAACGGATGTTGAAATTCTTTTTTCCAAAGCCAGCACATCTGTTGTGTGCTCTTGCAGCAACCGAGCACAAAGTCTGCTCCCCAAAATTTCTTGACATGCGATCAGTGTGTTCTTTGTGTCCAAGGATACGCACTGCCAGATAAAACCATCAACGCCGGGCATGAGGCCGATGTTCTTGGATGACGTCCGCGTGCTCAAGGAATCGGTGTTTGGTGAGGTACTTTAGCCAGCGCAGGTTCACAATTGAGGAATGTTAAACATATGTGTTGGCTGGTGCGGCTCCACGCCCTAGAGTATTTAGGAGATATATTTTCTGGTTGTTAGCATGGTTATCATTTTATCTTTATCCTCCTCTATCTCTCCATGTATCTCTCCGCTTGTTGAACAACCTAATCTTGTATGCCTCTGCGAGAGCCGGCCTCGCCTCAATCAATATATATCATGCGGGCTCCCATGTTACGGGAGTTGAGACGCTTCTACAATTTCCACATGGTATACAGAGCAGGCCTCTTCCATAGCATCTAGCTCATCTTTCTCCATCCTCTCCAACTTCAATACACCACGCCGCAGCCATGTCTTCCTCCACCGCAATCACCTCCTCCGGCCTCAACTACAACACATCAGAACCCCTCAGCCGGACGAATTACGTTCTCTGGCGAGCCCAAGCGCGATCCCAGATACTGGGCGCTGGCTTGTTTGGCTACATAGATCAAACCATAGAGGAGCCTCCCAAAACAATCACTAGCAAAGACAAAGATGGTAAGGAGCAGGTAGTTCCCAATCTTGCCCATAATACCTGGTTAGTCCAAGATCAACAAATCGTGGCATATCTACTTTGTAATCTGTCCAAGGAGGTGCTTGTTCAAGTGGCCTCGCTTGAATCATCTCATGCGATCTGGATGGCATTAGCAAATATGTTCTCTCCAGTTTCCTTGTCTCGCGTGAACAACATCAGATCCGCCCTCACCAATGCCCAGAAAGGATCTCAATCCGCCTCCACCTACTTCGGGCAGATGCGCGCCCTCTCTGACGAGCTTGCGGCGGCGGGCAAACCGCTTGGGGAGGGACAGCTCATCTCCTTCATCGTCGCCGGGCTTGACATGGAGTATCAACCGATCATCTCTGCACTCGACGTCCGCACCGAGCCCATCACCGTCGACGCGCTCTTCTCGATGGTAGCCAACTTCGGTCAGCGCGTTGAGATGTTCAACGGCGCGATGGCTTCAAGTCATCGGCAAACACGGTCTCCAGAGGTCGCTCAGGTGGTGGCAAAGGCGGCTACCGAAACCAGAAGAACGGCGGCCGCGGCGGGGGCTATCCTGGCGGTGGCGTCCAAAACCCTAGCGGCGGCTATCCTGGCGCGGGTGGCGGCGCCTACAACCATGGCGGTGGCGGCGGCTACAACAACTACGGCAACAGCGATGGTCAAGGCGGTGGCCATCGTGGCGGCGGTGGCGGGGGCTACTACAACAACAACGGCCCCCCTCGCCACTACTACAACAACAATCAAGGCGGTCGCTTCGCGGGGTATGAGGAGTATGAAAACAAATGCCAAATCTGTAAGAAAACTAACCATATTGCGAAAGAGTGCAAGTGGCGCTATGCAGAGGACAATTCTCGAAGGAGGCTGCAGCCGTGGTAGATGCCTCATACGGAGTTGACTCCAACTGGTATCTTGACTCTGGCTCGAATGAGAACATCACCTCTGAGCTTGAGAAGATGACCATGCACGAGAAGTACCAAGGTCAAGATCAAGTCCATACCGCTGAAAACGGTCCAGGTATGATGATAAGTCATGTGGGCAAGTCTATTATTCAAACCCCACATCGTGATATTCGTGTAGATGACGTTCTGCACATTCCTAATGCATCAAAAAATCTTTTGTCAGTTCATCGTATTACTCTTGACAATGGTGTTTTCATAGAGTTTCATCCCTTCTTCTTTTTGATCAAGGATCAGGTCACGAGGAGGGTGCTTTATCGCGGTAGATGTGTGCAAGGCCTCTACCCGTTGATCCCCACAATTTCAAGTTCAATGAGGAGGCATACGGAGCCTTCAAGGTGTCTTCAGAATGATGGCATAATCGTTTAGGCCACCCCTCTTTTTCCGTTGTTTATCAAATTCTTAGCAAAAATAAGCTCGCATTTGTTGACGAGCATGATCATGAAACTATTTGTGACTCTTGCCAAAGAGCAAAAAGCCACCAGTTGCCATATCCTATTTCCAATAGTGTTTCAACAAAACCCTTGCAGCTTGTCTTTTCAGATGTATGGGGACCGGCCCCTTCCTCTGTTGGTCGGCACACCTATTACGTGAGTTTCATTGATGATTTTAGTAAGTATACCTGGATATACCTCCTCAAGAAACGCTCCGACGTCTTCCAAGTCTTTCTTAACTTTCAAGCTCTTGTCGAACGACAATTTGATTGCAAAATACTTGCCATGCAGTCGGATTGGGGAGGGGAATATGAGAAACTTAACTCCTTTTTCCAACGGATAGGGATTTCTCATCATGTTTCTTGCCCTCACGCTCACCAGCAAAATGGTTCAGCGGAGCGCAAGCATAGACACATTGTTGACGTTGGCCTTTCCCTCCTTGCCGGAGTATCCATGCCACTAAAATTCTGGGATGAGGCATTCCTCACCGCGGTGCACCTCATAAATATCTTGCCTAGTCGTGTCATTAATCATGAAACACCCACTGAACGTCTACTTCATATCAAACCCGAATACTCCCATCTTCGTGTGTTTGGTTGCGCATGTTGGCCCAACCTTCGTCCCTATAATAATAGAAAACTTATGTTTCGATCAACACAATGTGTCTTTATAGGCTACAGTGCACAACACAAAGGGGTTAAGTGTCTTGATGTAGCCACGGGACGTGTGTATATCTCCCGCGACGTTGTCTTTGATGAAACGGTGTTTCCCTTTGCTAAACTCCACCCCAATGCCGGCGCATTACTTCGCAAAGAAATTTTTCTTTTGCCCTCTACCTTAACCGGCGTTGATCATGGGGGAGAGAATAATAGTACTGACCAACTTGCCTCTAATCATCATATTATGCCTGAGATTACTGCTGCAGATTTAAATTCAGATGGAGAAGAAAATTGCAGTCCAAATAGACGTGATTTCATGTGCCCCCCAACCGGCGACATGGATGTAAATCGAGGAGGATCTGCCTCGGGATCCCTACAGCCGGACCCAATATCCTCTCCGGGATCCGGGCGCACAGCACCTGGTCGCACCTCGGGGCCCGAGCGCTTCGAGCGGGCGCGTGATCAGGGCAGCGGCGTCGTCGTTCCGTGCCAACCGGCTGACGACGCGTGGCGGACAGATATCTGCGCGCCTGAGCCCGCCTCGCCTGGTTGGCCCGCTTCGGCTTCGCCAGGGCCCGCCACTCCGGCTGGGCTGCATGCACCGGATTCGACCGGGCCCGCCACCTCGCCTCAAAGGTTGTCGCCCACAGGCGCGACACAATCCTCCTCGGGATCTGAGTCGCCAGCACCTGAGGCTGATGCGGCTGGCGGATCTTCTGCGGCTCCGTCTACTGTGGCTTCTCCTGTGGAGCCGCGCACAAGGCTACAGAAGGGAATCACTGCTCGTTTAAATTACAAAAATTTCTCTAAAATCGGTTTGTCCTGCACAACTGGTGAACCTAATAGTTTAATGACAGCACTTGGTGATCCTAGGTGGAAGGCAGCCATGGAAGATGAAATCATGGCGTTGAGTAAAAATAAAACATGGCACTTAGTGCCCCCTCGACCAGGCAGAAATCTAATTGACTGTAAGTGGGTCTATCGAATCAAGAAGAAGTCTGACGATACCATAGACAGATACAAGGCAAGACTTGTAGCCAAGGGCTTCAAGCAAAGTTATGGAATAGATTATGAGGACACGTTTAGTCCTGTTGTTAAAGCTGCAACAATTCGTCTTGTGTTGTCAATAGCTGTGTCCAGGGGATGGAGTCTGAGGCAGCTAGATGTCCAGAACGCGTTCCTTCATGGTGTTCTGGAAGAGGAAGTGTACATGAAACAGCCTCCTGGGTTTGAAGATAAAGATGCACCATCTTATGTCTGCAAGCTTGATAAGGCCCTGTATGGGTTGAAGCAAGCACCCAGGGCATGGTATTCACGGTTAAGTATGAAACTTCAGTCACTTGGCTTTGTTCCATCAAAGTCTGACACCTCCTTGTTCATCTACAACAAGCACAAAACATCCATATTTGTTTTAATATATGTTGATGACATAATTGTCACTAGCTCTTCTAATGGAGCCGTGACAGCATTACTTAAGGATTTAGGCTCTGAGTTTGCACTCAAGGACTTGGGAGATCTGCATTTCTTCTTGGGTATTGAGGTCAAGAAACATAGTAATGGTATTCATCTATCTCAGGCAAAGTATGACACTGAACTGCTAAGTAGAATTGGTATGCAGAATTGTAAATCTTCACCAACACCCTTGTCCAGTTCAGAACCTTTATCCTTGACAGAAGGAGAGTCTCTGCACCAAGAGGATATTACTGGTTACAGGAGTCTAGTTGGTGGACTTCAGTACTTGACTCTTACTCGATCTGACATTTCTTTTGCAGTCAATAAGGTGTGTCAGTATCTTCATGCACCTACCACAGCTCACTGGACAGCTGCAA
This sequence comes from Triticum dicoccoides, assembly GCF_002162155.2. Lineage (NCBI taxonomy): Eukaryota > Viridiplantae > Streptophyta > Magnoliopsida > Poales > Poaceae > Triticum > Triticum dicoccoides. Next base: position 43,107,926 of record NC_041382.1, read on the forward strand.
AACGAATTCTCAGGTACATAAGAAGCACTATACACTTGGGTCTTACATTCAGCAAGTCATCTTCCACACTCGTCAGTGCCTTCTCAGATGCAGACTGGGCTGGCTGTTTAGATGACAGAAGGTCAATAGGTGGTTTTGCTATCTTTTATGGATCCAATTTGATATCATGGTGTGCAAGAAAACAAGCCACTGTTTCCAGGTCAAGTACAGAAGCAGAGTATAAAGCATTAGCAAATGCAACGGCAGAAATCATTTGGTTCAGTCTATGCTTAGAGAACTTGGGGTGACTCAGACTCAGCCTCCTTGTTTGCGGTGTGACAATCTTGGTGCTACATATTTATCTGCTAATCCAGTCTTTCATGCCAGGACAAAGCACATTGAAATAGACTTCCACTTTGTAAGAGAACATGTTGCCAATAAACAGCTTGAGATAATATTTATTCCTTCCAAAAATCAGCTTGCAGATGGGTTCACAAAGGCATTGCCATCTAAAAGTTTTGAAGAGTTTAAACGTAATCTCAACTTGTCATAGTTGTGATTATGGGGGAGTGTTAAACATATGTGTTGGCTGGTGCGGCTCCACGCCCTAGAGTAGTTAGGAGATATATTTTCTGGTTGTTAGCATGGTTATCATTTTATCTTTATCCTCCTCTATCTCTCCATGTATCTCTCCGGTTGTTGAACAACCTAATCTTGTATGCCTCTGCGAGAGCCGGCGTCGCCTCAATCAATATATATCATGCGGGCTCCCATGTTACGGGAGTTGAGACGCTTCTACAATTTCCACAAGGACGCTTCTCTGTACCCACAACATACTGGTTTAGAAGGTAGTAGGAATCTAGAAACAACTCAGGTGCCATGACATGTTGAAACCTATAGGAGATAGAATCACGACGAATCGCAAAAAGAAAAAAAGAACCACAAGAAAATCCTCCTAAAACTAGAGAGGATGCAGCAGTGACTATATTCAATGGTCAACGATCAAGAGCTGTAAACTCACTGTGGCTGTTTTCATGTGTATTCACTTGGTCTGTTCTCCAAATTATGTTTTCACGGTACCATTAACCTGAGCTCCAGTTCTCAATTGGATAATATGATATCAACATTTCATGAGTTTCTGAACTTCAGGAGCTACTCTTACAAAAACGAGAAAAAAAACCCGGATCTGGTGCTTCAACCAGCAGTTTCCCTTCGAGATGGTCGCTTCGCTATGCACCAAAATTTGTTCTATATTTTCTTCACCCATCTAATTCTCTTCACCTTACTATATCAGATAACAACTCCCTAGAAACGAAAAGATCAGAAAACTTGACGCGGACAGTTCTAGCACCTTAATTGGCACATTTGGCAACTACTTTCCAAAATGGCAAATTCTGAAGAGCTATATCTTCTTTTGTCAAGGATAATCACAATGTCTTGGCAACCTTGTCATATATTTGATTCTATCTAGATATCTTGGCAACCTACACGTTTTCATGAACAGCATTGAACCCATCATCTGCATTTTCCAGACGTG
>NC_041382.1:43110039-43114537 GCF_002162155.2 Triticum dicoccoides
AAAGCCATCTAACATAATTCTTGGCAATAAAGGTTTCAATTGCCTGGTGCCCGCTAGCTCGTCAACATAAAAAACACCACCAAAAGGTCATAATAAGTAGTAGATCCTATAGGAAGCATTCTGCTTTCTCAATCTTTTGATGACGTCTTCTTCGATCTCGGTTTTCTAGAACACCAGAAAAGCCTCTCATACTTGTTTCGGTTTGAGGCCCGGGCCAGGGGTTGCAGATAAGTTGTTCATTTCCATCCCTATGGGCGGATGATTGGTGAGAGTCCTCGACCAACCATGGACCTAATTAATTGGTTGTTGCAGGAGTACCAACGATGTCAAATTTCTTTCTCTTCCTGTGGAGCGGCGAAAATTCAGCCACGATGAAGGATGGAAGACTCCTTGTGATGCGTGTCGAGATTGTCATTAGGTTGTAAATTGATCTATTGCAATACTTGTTTGAATCCATAATATAAAAGGAGATTGATTGTTCAGAGAATAATAAATCGACTGATTTATATGACTCATGCGCATATGAGTTCCATCTGAAGTTACGCATCGACACAACCCTTCACAAAATGATCCTCATGACCAGTATACTCCATCGATCACAAGGAACAATGCCTATTAGATTTTTTAAGTCAAACTTTATAAGCTTTGACCAAATTTATGTAAAAATTAAAAACATATATAATACTAAGTCAATACCATTAGGTACATCATGAAATATATTTTCATATGATATATATTTGGTATTGTCTATATTAATACATTTTTGTATAAATTTGTGTAGATAGACTTTCATGCAAATCAATGTGCACTATATTATGAGATGGAGGAAGTCACTCTCCAAGTTTACGCGGGGTTGAAGTACCCGCACATCCAGGGCTTCTAGTCAAAGCTTTTTTATGGCCATCTGATCTTCATAGGAAGAGACCAGGGTAGTCGTTTTCAGGTCGATGTGTAACGACTACGAGGTAACAATAGTTCTCTCTATCAGGTTTGGATACAAGTTTCCTCAGCGTCTCACCGAGATGGAAGAGCTAGCCAGATCTGATGGCCTCGGGTGTTTGAGGAGGAAGAAGAAGATAGGAGAGAATACAACAGGTAGCTGATTATACAATGTGATTTCCTACTACACTTCTTTGCTTCCACATAGACACACACACATGCCGGCAGTTATACAATGTGATTTCCTACTACACTTCTTTGTCTCCACACACACACATGCTAGCCAGGCAGTCAGTTATACTTCTTTGTCTACATTTTTTTTAGGACGGGGCGTCGACCCGTTGGCTGGGCAGCTGGGGTTGCTGCCACCCCAGTCGAGTTCGAGTCTCGGCTCGGATACGTGGTGCTCACGGAGTTTTTCCTACAAAAAATTGCGAACCAGGGTTAACCTTGGGTTGGTATCATTTTGAAAATGACGCCTTGAAATGCATACACGTTGTTTTTATGTTTGTAAGCCCACATGTCAAGGAGTTAATACTTTTCCATTGCGGGCTGTATTTGGGCCTCTTCGCAAGGCAATCGGGAGTGTGGATCGATGTATTATGCGTCCGGCAATAATTGTTTTTTCTGTGGGCTTCCAAACGGGCGGTCTCATATAATGAAACAAGATCTGCTAAATATATATAATATAATGAAATGAGAACGTACAATTTGGTTATCCCAGTTTTGGTAACATTCTAGGAATTTCCTTTGGCCAGTTTTTTTATTTTTCATCTACTGGTTTTGCATGTTTTCTTTTCTTTTTTTTGCTTTTCTTTCTTATTTATATCTAGTTTTTTATTTTCATTTTATTATCTATTTTTCGTTCCATTTGAAATTTATGAACATTTTTAGATAAATTCATGACCTTTTAAATTCGCAAAAACAAATTCACGCAAAATTCTCAAATTCGCTGATATTTTTAAGTTATGAATATTTTTAAAATTTAAAAACATTTATTTAAATTCATGAATATTTTTGACATTCAAGAACATTGTTTTGAAAGTATGAATATTTCTAAAATTATTAAAAAAATTAATTTGGGATACTTTTTCAATCCATGAGTTTTTTTAAATCATGAGATTTTTGAAAAACATTTGTTAAAATCTACAAACATCTTTCTTAAACCCATGCTTTGTTTTTAATTTCACCAACTATTTCAACGCTAACAAGAAAAGATAGCTGTTTTTTTTCATGAGCCTGCATGTAGCAAAGGAACGAGCAAAAACAAATCCAGCGTGCCCAGCAAGCGAATAATCAAGTGAACTTTAGTGGATCACGACTTAGTGTGTGCTATAGGGTCACTTTGATGCCTTAAGTACTGGATATGAGCACCCAAAATATCGGCGTGTGGGGTTATTTCGCTCTGCGGAAGGGGGCAAACTAGTTCGCTACTGGGAGGGTCAGCTCGTGTGGGTTATTCTTCATGTGTTTTGTGAGGGGTGGCGTGGCTTGTTGATTCTGCACTGACTAATTGAGTTAGGCTCCTTTTTTTTTTTGCGATGGAAGCTTGTATTACTCAATCAAAGTATCAGTACAATCAGCTTGCACGAAATCTAGGGTCTCAGGTGGACCAGAAGCAAGCCATGTCATAGTTCTTCTCTCTAGTGGTGGATTCATGGTACTCCCTCCGGTCCTTTTTACTCTACATATTAGGTTTGTCCAAAGTCAATCTCATCCAACTTTGACCAAGTTTATAAAAAAAATTATAGACATTCACATAACAACACCAATATCATTAGATTCATCTTGGAATATATTTTCTTATTATATTTATTAGATATTATAGATGCTAATAATTTCTAATATAAATTTGGTTAAACTTAGCAAAGTTTGACTTTCGGCAAATCCAATGTGCAGAGTAAAAAGGACCGGAGGGAATAGAATACGAATGTCAGCTGGCGCTGGGGGGAGCCTAGGCAGAGAAGGAAAAAATTGGGTGCTAGAGATCCAAGACAACATGGGCACCTCTCAAACAGCTGACATAGTTAGGCCTTGTGCCATTAGTACTAACATCATTGTTGGGAGGGGACTAGGTTGAGATATTGTAGTCCTTTTGGGGACGAAAACCAATGCAGAGAGTGATTTTGAAAGGCAGAGGCATGACTGAATTGAGTTTTATGCGGGAATGCGTCGTACATGGGCCCATGCCTACACGCACCAACAAAGTAGGAAAGTTAGAGAAAATCATTTCAGTTTATACAGTCAGTTCAGTTTATGTAGGGTGAAAACCAAAGATACACCTGAACACAAAACAACTACTACAATTTAAAGTTACACAAAGAATATCCATATGTGCTTGTCAAAGATTTTTTTTAAGCTTGAAACCTCATCCTGTATATATATATATTTTTTAAAAAATCTAGGCTCCATGGAGCCGTGAGCCAAAAAAAAATGCGTACCCATGTGTGTTTCCCATTTGAATATATGTTAAGGTAAGAGCATCTCTAGCAAATGCGCTATCTCAGTGCCGGCCCATATATTTGCGGGCAGTTTAGTGTTTTCGGGTTATTTTAGGCCAGAATAGAAGCGGAAAATTTGCACCGGCTCATAAAAGATATACGGGAGGCCCGCAAACGCCCCCTCAAGCCGCTATAAGTACGGGGAGGGGGGCATTTTAGGGTTCCTGCCTGGGATAGATTTGTCTCCCACCGCCGCAATCTTTTCTTAGCTCCGGCGAGTGCATCCGGCCATTTACCCCCTGTCAAGCTTAGATCATGTCGGGGGAAGGTCACGGACGTGGGGGGCCGCCGCGGGCCGTCGCCACGCAACTGCGGCAAGAACAACGCGGAGGCCGGCAGCTCCAACCGGCCTCCTGCCGAGCCGTGGCACTCGGGGGCAGGCGCGCAACCGCAGTGCCCTCTCCCGCACTGGCGGCAACCACACATGGCAGTGCTACAATGAGCTCCATGATGCACTCTGGCCGGCGATGAAGAACCTCCATGAGGTGTAGATCGCATGCTTCGCCGCAAAGGAGGTGCTGGAGGCCGGCGAAGAGGGCACTGCCAACGCTTCGAGGCGGCGAAGGCGGACTACGACCTCGCCTACACCCTCTACCACTCGGCACGCGAGTTCTTCCTCGACATGAGGCTGTGAGCCGCGAGCGGCCTTCTGTCGAGTTTAGTTTCGGCATGGTCCAGACTATATATGTAATGGAAACTTTTTAAAGTTAAGTTTTTAAATTTGCAGTACCATTTATGGCATATATTCTATGACGGGGATAAACTGCCTGCCGGTGGCGGACCTAGAATCGCAAGTTTGGGGTGCCACAGTTCAAATTTTACAGTAAACATCATCATAGTCTCAATAAATAGTCTGAAAATAGCAACAACTTGATGGATATTTAGTGTTAATGTATATACTCCCCAGGTCATTTTTAGTCTGCATATAAGTTTTGTCCAAAGTTAAAGTATCTCTATTTTGACAAAACATATAGAAAAAGTTATCAACATTCACAATGCCAAATAAATATTGTTAGATTTGTTATGAAATGTAGTTTCATAGTGTGTGTGTGTGTCTA
>NC_041382.1:43115510-43116094 GCF_002162155.2 Triticum dicoccoides
AACCCACGAGACCGACTGTGGCGGGATCAAAAATTATATAATTAAAAACTTTTTTTGAATACGAATTCATTGGTATAATTTTTTCGCCCGCCGCAGTCGGTCTTGTTGATTAAATTAATGGTCAAAGTTGAAGCACGGAAACCGAGGACGCGCTATATTTTGGAACGGAGGGAGTACTACATACTCATTGTCCTACATACTACATACTACATACTCTTTCAGTCAGAACCGTTGATGCTCTTTGAGATCCGCACTGTTTGTGGATAAGGTTTCATATTTCTGATTTGTTAATATTTGCCATGACCAAAGAGGAAAGGTCTGAGCGGCACTTGATGCTAGCGTGCACCCTGTATGGAAGCCTAGCGGCTGACATCTCAGTGCATTTTTAGGGCGATGGCAGCGGCTCCTTTCTTGTACGGCAGAGGGCGACAGGGTCTACTTGCAGCCATTTACAACAAAAAGGTTCCATGCTGCGCTGCCCTCGTGATGGTGTTGAAACCTGCCATTCTTGGTATTGGTCAGCGCAGCATGCAAGGTTCCGCACCGTCTGGCGCGATGCTGGATGCGTTTGGATGGATCTTTTA
>NC_041382.1:43116219-43122647 GCF_002162155.2 Triticum dicoccoides
CAAAAAGTAGGTGATTAATCCCCTATGATGCACGGCGCCGTCCAACTGCGCCTCCCTCTGAACCCCACCGTCCATCCGGACGCAATCAATTGAGCCACGTTTTAAGCTTCCTTCTTTTTGCTACTATGGATTTTCAGTCACAACATTTCTGCCCTTAGCCGTGGCCTCCCCTTCCTCTGCAAGCAGAAATGCAGTTTGGTGTTCATCGTAAACAAGGGAGATGGATCCGTCTGGAGATCGTAGTGCAAGCAGGCCAAGCCACCGTGTCAGTGTTGTCCCGACTGAAAGCGTGTTTGCAGGAGCCATCGTCCCTGCCTCCGTCAACGTCGCTAGTGTTCCAGCCATTCAGAGTAGTGGGCAGCAGGTAAGTACTCCTGGCATCTGTAGGTCTTTTTTAGTTTTCGTAGGTGAAGACTGTTTTGCTACGTACTAAATCTTTGTTTTGCAGTACATCGATCATCCAAAGACGTTGGCCCCTTTGTTTTTCATCGGAATTCCTTCACACGTTTTGCTTCTAGGCTCGTCTTCTTGGGAGGATGTTGAACCGTAGGGATACGTATGAGGAGACAGACTTCACCCTCGCGGACGGCACTGGAGCCATTCAGGCCAGGATATGGTACTTATTCAGGCCCCTAAAAATCAGTGAAAAGAAGTTTAGGAGCTACTATCGAAAAACGACTGAGCGTTTGGCCTGACCATTTTTCAGGACGATCCAGTCGGAGTACATGCCAGACTTGCGTTGTGTTAGGTACTCCCCGTTTACGTTTTTCGTGTATATGAACTGTTTCAATTTTTTTGAACGCCAAATCTGCCTCGCGCTTACCCAGTTTGCAATGATAAAAATCACATAACCAAAACAGCGATGGCGACTACGTGATAGTGAATGGATCTGTAAAGGCTGAAGGTTGCATGAAACACATTCGGGTGTACACGCTGAGGTTTGCATCGGACATTCTAGCTAAACAGTTTTGGGATCGGAGTTGCAGTAGTTTTCCTCGAAAACGTGTTCTGTTACTGATTTTAACATAAATGTATCTTTCTACATTTTTTTCATTATAGCATGGTGACAAACTACAATGCAATCACTCATCACTTCCTCCAGTGCATATATGTTCACTTGGATCTTCAGAAAAAGGCATGGTCCACTTTTCTTTGGTTGTTTATTTCAGGTTTTAGCATACTCAAAAACTCTTTCTGTTTGGCTCATTTATTCATGTGTTGTGTGCAGTACAAAGACAAGAAAGATGATGTTAGACGGATAGACTTGGCTGTAGCTGCGCACGAGCAATCATCTTTGAGTTCGGACACCACCAACAGGCTCTTCGACGACGTGCTGCGAGTGTTCTACCATCCAGGGATTCTGTAAGTGTATTGGTTAGTAGTTTGTAATGTAAAACATTTGATTGTTTTAGTACTTATTTCCTGCACCTGCATCGGTCCCTCTGTCCCAACGAAAAATGTTCAGTGAGCTAGAGAATGGCGCTTCATTCACTCTGATCCAATCTCAAACCGGCGCCGATGCGGAGCAACTTAGGTGAGGAAGGACAACACCGTTCTTTCATATCCACCCCAGAACCCTCTGCTAGTGTGCTTGACATGTTGTTCTGTTTGTAGGTCTGTTATTGGAGCTCATGTTGCTATGGGCAACCTTTTCACCACCGTCGATGATGATCACTACAAGTGCTCGTTCAATGGGTAGGGAAATGCTCGGTCTTGGTGATCTTCACCCTCTGTTTGCGCCCAAAGAGCAGACTGACGGTTCAAATGCGTGCAAAGGCAGCCACCTTTGTTTTCAATGCCCCATTTAGTTTTCAATTCTGAACTTCAAAAAAATCATCGCACATTTGCCACAAAAACAGTCTGTATCGTAACAACGGCCTGACGGCAGTTCGGAACTTCCTGCGTTTGCCGATCTCTGCTTTTTTCCATGACCAATGATGCGATTTAAAGTTTCTTTAAATTTCGAACGGTACTAGTCCATTTGAAAAAATATTACAACACGCAGATAATTTTGTCGAGATGGAAACATTTCCAACTAAACTACATCGTTAGAGCGCTAGATAGAATCTCTGTTTAGAGCAGAGTTGAATGGAAAAAAAAGAGCTTCCGAATGCGTAAGAAACACTGTCTCTTTGGCAAAAAGCAGGTTTGTCGGGAACTAAATTCGGTCATGGTGATTGCCGCACTTTGCTCTCTGCTGGGTTTTTGCTGAACACCACATTTCCAGTAGGACACACCAGTGTCTCATGAGAGTAGCTTTGCAGCGAACATGCCACTTTGCTCGCTTCCTCAGCAATCTGTCTGGCAGATTTTGAATTTCGCTGGTAGTTGCCCAATGTTGCCAGCTAGGCCCAAGACTTCATAAAGCAGGATCATCCTAGATTGGTCGAACTCATCCCCTATTTGTATAGTAAAACATAACGTATATTCAATAAAAATCATTCTTGTCAGATATATCAAATTAGTTTTTACAAAAAAGGGGAAAACTTTAGGTATGCTTACTGGCGATAGTGTCCTCTGTAACTTTGTCCCCATCCACTGCCTTGCGTAATGTAGTGCAACGACCCCGCTGGATGCACTGAAAAACAAGTTGGCACACATATATGTAGTTCGCAAAAATGCTCACTAAAATGGGGGGTATATGAGGAAGGTGTTTCTATGTGGCATGAAGCTCGTACCGGGTGCAGACCCAAGGGCCTGTGGTCAGCTTTGGGAACCAATTCTGCCACCCTTTGGTCTTGGGCGTCCAGCCATCAAAGTATTCGGCTATGCAAACCATTAGCGCAGCGCGTAGCTCGTCAGCTATCTTTATGTGCTCATTTCGGAGTTCGTCTGCCGGCCTGTCTCCGTTGTTTATCATAGGGTCGAGAATTGTTGTTCTCCTCCTCGGGAAATCAAAGATGTATGTAGACCAGGCGTGTGTGTGGTGCACTGGCAAAACCATCTACACCAGAAAAGGAAAGACGTGAAAAATTATGAAGATGGCATTCGGCATTTGATCGTTTAGTGCCAATCACAGTTAAATGAAAAATGCAAAAAGGTGGGTGCGTTACCATAGGGCATCTGTTGACATCGTGGGAGATATGGTGGCCAACAAAAATGTTCCTTACGTAGTCGTGACGAATGAAATCACCGCCGCACAACACGTGGCTCTGCAGGGTTGGCCAGTGGCGCATACGACAAAAATATCAGACATGGTTCACCAATGGGGATCCCGTAACATTGCTGATGAAAGAAGTTTTTGTTGTTACCACGAATTCCGGCTCCAGATAATGCCTCCAGGATGAATCACCGTATTTTCTTGCCCAAACATTCTCTAGCTGCCGGAACCTTCGCATGAATACATTCATTAGATCTATCTCTATGAACCTGCCAACGCTAAGCTGCTTCTTCAGTATGGCGCCCATCAGTTCTATGTAACTAGGGTATGGGCTAACAACCCAGTTGCTGCGGAGACATTGGTAAGCAGTTCAGTTTTTTTGTTCATCTTGATCTTCATGCGATAATCTCCGAATAAAAATAATGTATCAGAGGAAACTTACTTGTTTAACACTGCGCCACTCATCTGCGAGAATACTAGATATAAGTGGGTGGCGTTTCCCGACGCCCTCTCGGACAGACGGTACTGCATCACAAAAGGCGATCGTCTGGCAGGTCCGGGCACCACTCTCCTTTTCGGTGGCGGTGTAGACAGTGAATTTTCCTCTACTGGCTTGTTGAGGTTGACACAATCTGCCCCCACTTCTTCTCTGAAGTCCAAGAGTCCAGTGGCTACAGACCTTGTGCAACTAACTGGTGAAACGTCACACACGAGCTGCCATTGCTGAGTTGGGTCTACACTTGCACTGGCTATGTGGAAAGGCGTTGGTGGTGTCCCGAGGTTAGCAGACCCTGTTTCATAACACATGACGTTTCCTTGTTTATACCGTTCGAAAACAAAAGCAAGAAAAATCGAACGCATAACATGGGCTGTATCGAATAGTAAGAATTACCTGGAGTACTCATTCCAAAGTCGCCCGCGCCAAAAAGGTCTCTCCGGGTGATGTCCCTCATGGTAGCAATACTAACCAGACTGGGACTTTTTGACTTGTTGCAAGGGGGCGTGATGACGCCCAAGTCAAACGATGGCGTCTCTTCAAGAAGTGGGTGTCCATCAGGGTAGTTCCACTGGCGGTTGTTGTGGTAATTAGGGTCTTGAGTGCAACAAACGGGGTATGTTGATGCAACATCCGCGCCCCCGACGCGGTCGGAGGACGACGTCCCTGGTACAATGTCCATAATTGACTTGTTGGTTGCGGCAGAACTCTCATCAAACTGCTTGCCTGCCCTGTTGTATCTCTCTGCTTCTCTTATGAGGCTGTCTAGAACGATGTTACAGTTGGGCGAGTTGCCTTCAACGTGACAATCTCCCATTGTGTTGGCAGGATTAAATGGTGGAACTGGTGAATTGACCACGTTTGTATTGTCTTCTGAATCTGTGATGTCCATGATATCTGACGCCTCGCACTCGAATCTTACTTTCTTTGGTTTCTTGGATGTCCTCTTAAATCGTCGAGGAGAAACCTCAACGACCTCCGGTGATATGTTAGAGTTGCCTCGATGTCTGACGCTGACTGGAGGTGTCTCGGCCGCTTCGCGAGCTTTCGGCGCAGCAGTGTCTGTCATTGGGGGTGTCGCACGGCATCCCGTTGAGTTGGCATTGTTACCTGCATATTTTGTTGCAAATAATGAAGTCCTTCGCAAACAGGCAACAACAACAACACATGGTCTGCAGACATGTCGTATGCGAGAGAAATTAAGCATTTTTTTCATTACTTGTATCACTCCTCCTTGTCCTCGTCTCGGCATCTTGCCTCTCGATAATTGAGAAGAAGGAAAAGAACTCGTCTCTCACTCTTTTTGCCTCCCTCTTGATTGTGTGTTGAGCTGAATTTTCCAGGCTATTTAGTCCATTGAAATGGTGGTGATTTTCCTCTTCCTTCTTCCTTGCAGTCGAAAGAAGGACCTCTTCGCACCTGGATGTGAACTTTGATATTTTGTCTAAGACAATATATGATGCCTGTAGGGTATGCACATTTTACACAGAAAAAAGGTCAGTTTTCTGATTCATTTTGGCGTTTTGTCACCCTCAACTATTGTCATTAGTGTCGTGCTATACCTCCTTTATGTCTATCGAACTGCAGCTCGATGCCGCTATGCGCCCAGGGACCGGTCCTGTTGATGTGCCCGCCGCACGCATCCTGTTCATATGGTTTCTATGGTAACAGACCTCTGTTTCTGCCCTCGGCTTTTGGTTAACATTGTTTAGGCAAAACAAAAAGAAAACGATATTGTGAGAACGCTGCATTAGGACTGGGCGTGGGTGTGAAAAACATGCATAGTTTCGAACCCTCACCAGCAGTCTGCCATACACAACAGGGTAATCTCCTTTGCGCGACTTGACATCCTTCTAGATGATTGTTTTCATAAGAGCGTAGCTGTATGCTTTCACCCTAGGTCGTACCGTGTGGTCGATGTTGCTCTCTGCAGCGTCTAGGTTATCAAGATAGAATACCTGTGAAAAAACACTTTTAGTTCAGAAAAGCACATGTGGACTTCGCCTGAGAACCAAAAACATTGTTTAGCTACACATTTTTGTTATGATTCATGTTGAAGCGTCACCTGAATAAATGGCAAACAACCGGATAGGTTTGACTTCTGACGGCCTCCTAAGAGATCTGCCTTCACCCTTTTTGCCGCAACTAGCAACTGTTCTCTTGTGTATCTGCATCAGTTGTGCATGTGTATGAGATCAGGCGCGGCCAAAGCGCCCCAGTAATCGGTGCAGAAGTAGTCGTTCTTCAGTGTTGGGGCGAGGAGGTATGTGCATGCACATATAACTAGCCCCACTTTGAACTTGTTCTTCTCCTGAACAGTCATACGGCGGCCGTATGTCTTCTTCACAGCCTCAACAATTGGGAAGATACTGTGCTCTCCTGATCCCATACCAAACATGGCTCTGATCTACGTGAGCACCTCCTCTGAAACATGACGCCCTGGATCCCGAACAGGCGCAACTCCACAAGGTATACCAAGGACAGTATGAACATCTTCTGCATAGAACTGCACGTCGCGCTTGTGGTCGATTGTGATAGAACTTGCTTCCTTGTCTATATGACCTAGAATAGACATTAAGAAATGCCTATCCATCCTGGTTATCTTTGGGAGCTGCAGCAGCCCCCCGAAATCCATCTCGACGACATATTGTTTTTTTCCTCGTCAAAAGACGCTAGCAAATCGTGAAGCTTCTTAACACTGCACCTCGAGTTGATTGCAGGTGCTTTCCCATTGCGCTGGTTCTGGTCTTCTTCGTCTGATTCTGACTCCGCAATGCCACCTCCAGCAGGGAAACCGATCCCCTCCTCTTCTTCTGATTCAGAGGATGCATC
>NC_041382.1:43123094-43139482 GCF_002162155.2 Triticum dicoccoides
GGGGGTCTTGGGCCGGAAGCGGGGATCCCGTAGCCATCCATCCTGCTGCCCCAAAATTCCTGCGTAAAAAAAAAGATTCATGTATTCAGAATTGAAAACACTCGTCAGCAGGGATCCTCGGTTGCCTTATTTTGGACAGATTGTTGCGCGCTGGAAAGGCCAAAAGGATAATCTATGAATTCAAGTTCTTTCTCTACGCCGCATGAGCTAGTGTGCATGCTTGGACATTATCAATTGATCCACAAACGAAAAATGCTAACTCATTTCTCGGATTAAGAATATCGAACGGGAGCAAGCCCCCGTGGGGCGAGCAAACGGCGATGGCAGTCACTGCATGACAACTACTGCGGCTCGGACTGGATTCCTCAACTAGTTCGATGTAAAACACTTCAGGGAGAAATTCATACCTTTAGATCTGCTGAGGGGCCGGAGTTCGTTGTTCTCCAGCTGCTATCTGGGCTTCTAGCACCAGAGCAAATTCCCAACCTGGTGTACAAGGGAGCGGCTGGGCATATGTTTTCTAGCCTCCTCGTGAATCCAAGCACGGGCCGGCCTCCCCGGTCAGCCTGACTACCTACAAGTGGATCCCGACAAGAAAGCCCAGGAAACCTCTGAAACCCGGGATTCGAGGGCTCACGAGATGCGTTAGTTGGGCGGTGCAGGTATTTTTTTGTTTGACTTTGGTCGGTATAATTTTGTTTCTATGCCGCCCCTACTTCCTACTCCTGTTTTCCTTTTGAGGTGGCCCTCACCGGGATGTACTGCTCGTACAAGCCTCACTGTACCAGCGAAGGCACCACGCCTCGTTCCTTTGGCCTGATGCACTCGACGTTTTGCTTCCGCCGCAGCCCCGAGATGCAGTAGGTCCTGGCCGCCTAAGTTACCGGCAAGCATAGTTGAGTACTAATGCGTCACAGCGGGAGGCCGCGTTTTTATGGTATAAATTATGTTTGTTTAGGTTTGGGTTGTTTCTTCATCTTGTTACCCTTCTCAAGAATATGCATCACCTCCTGTGACATGTAATTTTATTTTGGGTATCTCGAAAAATGCTTGAGAAGTAGTGGCCGGCACAATTTTATCATTTGTCCCCCGTATGGAGCATTTTTTCTGTTGAGAGCTGTTCGGTTCGTCCCTTTTAATTACAAGTAATTTGCATTTAATTCACATCTCGGTTTTTAATTACAAGAAAAAATGGCGGTTTGGTGTTGTGGCTTTTTTAAATTCCATAAACCGAGTATAATATTTTTAAATCACCGTAAACACGTGCACAAATTGTGCTTTGCGCCTTACTGTTTTGGTTCCACTAGTTTGTTCGTTTTATACGTTACAAAACATGTTGTGGGGGTAGCCTCACATAACTAGATTCAAACGAGCTGGGGGTAATAAGTTAACAAAATGGATGATTGTTATTTTCAAGTAGGTTCGAACTACGTGTATGAGTTAGGAGCGTACAAAAATTATGAAAGATTTTCCTTGACGGAGCTGGGAAATTGAGAAGAAAATTATGGCTATTGTATGGAAGCCCAAGCTCGGGGCGGAAGGAATGAAAACGTTCTTGAAGAAGGTTTCCAAGGAAATTGGAAATCATTTTTGCATAAAAAAAGTGTCCAAAGATTCTCGGAGATTATGTCAGAAGATTCTTTTTGGATGCAAAAAGATGAATGTCCTTATGTTTCCGCAAATCGGTGTGCATGAGGCACAGACTATATAGAGGAGGTTTATCAATTATCAAGATGGCCGGGTCCCTGCCCCCAGGGGGGACGATTCAGTGCTAAGGCATCAAATGTCTATGAAACATTTCTTGACGGAGTTGAGAAAGTGAGAAGAAAATTATAGGTATTGTATCGAAGCTCAAGCTCGGGCGGAAACAATGAAAACGTTCTTGAAGAAGGTTGACAGGGAATTTGGAAAGCATTTTGCAAAAAAAAAGAAGTGTCCAAAGATTCTCGGAGATTTTAGTCAGAAGATTCTTTTTTGATGCAAAAAGATGAATGACGTGTGAAAGCTATGCAACATTTTTATGGCCTTACTTTTTTCGCGAATCGGTGTGCATGAGGTACAGACTATATAGAAGGAGGGTTATCAATTATCAAGATGTCCTGGGCCCTACCCCCGGGTGTTCGTACTGCAAGGTTCCTTACGCGTAACAGAGGATTCCATCATCTTAGTGTGCGGGGGTTAGGACAATAAAAGAAAGGCCGACCCTGCCCCCGGGTGTTCCTACTGGAAGGTTCCTTACACGCAAAATAGAGGGTTCCCTCATCTTAATGGCGGGGGTTAGGACAATAGAAGAAGGGCGGTGCTTGCTCTTTTGCAAGGTTCCTTACGCGCAAACAGAGGGTTCCCCCATCGCAGGGCGTGCGGGGGCCGACAAATGAAACAAAGACGGTTCTTGCTCTTGAGATGGGGGGATGTTGAGTGGGCCTGGGGTTCATGTATGCGCATGGGCCACTGTGCGAGTTCCTTGTGCGCGAAAAGAGCGTTCCCCACTTCGACGTGGGTGAGGTTCCGACAATAGGAAGGAGGGTCTCTCTCTCTGCAGAGATGCCGCATGCTGCGTGGTGGTGGGGCGGGGTTATGGGAATGTTGGCGTCTCAAGCTCGGGGCGGAAAAAAACATGTTTTCGAAGAAGGGTGACAAGGAACTTGGAAAACAGTCGCATAAAGAAAAGAATACTCAAATCGATTTTCAGTTTTCGGCAAAAAAGTTACATCCCGATGCGGAAAAAAGATTCCTTATGGCTTTATTTTCCGCAAACGGTGTGCATGAGGTACAGAGTATATAGAAGGAGGGTTATCAATCATCAAAATGGGCGGGCCCCTGCACACAGGGTGTTCCTAAATTGAAGGTTCCTTACGCGCGAATAGAGGGTTCGCTCATCTTAGCGGGCGGGGGTTGGGCAAATAAAGAAGGACGGTGCTCACTCTTCTGCAGGGTTCCTTCCGCGCAACAGAGGGTCCCCCCCCCCTCATCGAAGTGGGTGTGGTTCCGACAAATGAATTAAGGAGATTCTTTCTCTCGAGATGGCGGGGACTGTTGAGGGAGCTCTGGGGGTGCATGTGTGCGCATGGGGGTGCTGCACGAGTTCCCTGTGCGCGAAAAGAGGGTTCCCCCCTTCGCCCCATGTGGGGTTCCGACAAATAAAAAGGAGGGTTCTCTTTGCAGAGATGGCGCGTACTGCGTGGTGGCGCGCGAGGGGAGGGGTATGGGAAAGCATATAGGATGTCTGGCGTCACATGCATATGGATTATAACCATGCGAATCTGAAGACTCGCCTATCCATACACATACGGGATTGACACGTCTCATTCATTACAAGCATAAATGACATGACATGGGGACGATTCGGTGCTAAGGCATCAATTTTCTATGAAACATTTCTTGACGGAGCTGAGAAATTGAGAAGAAAATTATGGGTATTGTAGCAAAGCTCAAGCTCGGGGCGGAAACACTGAGAACGTTCTTGAAGAAGGTTGACAAGGAATTTGGAAAGATAAATGACGTGTGAAAGCTATTCAACATTTTTATGGCCTTTACTATTTCACGAAAATCGGTGTGCATGAGGTACAGAGTATATAGAAGGAGGGCTATCAATTATCAAGATCGTCTGGGCCCTGCCCCCCGGGCTTTCGTACTGTAAGGATCCTTACACATAACAGAGGACTCCCTCGTCTTAGTGTGCGAGGGGGGGGGGGTAGGTGAAGGGTTTCGTAGTAATTTCAAACAAATTCCTATGCACACGCAAGATCATGTGATGCATAGCAACGAGGGGAGAGTATTGTCTACGTACCCAACGCAGACCGACTGCGGAAGCGATGACACGACGTAGAGGAAGTAGTCGTACGTCTTCTCGATCCAACCGATCAAGCACCGAAACTACGGCACCTCCGAGTTCGAGCACACGTTCAGCTCGATGACGATCCCCGGACTCCGATCCAGCAAAGTGTCGGGGAAGAGTTTCGTCAGCACGACGGCGTGGTGACGATCTTGATGAACTACAGCAGCAGGGCTTCGCCTAAACTCCGCTACAGTATTATCGAGGAATATGGTGGCAGGGGGCACCGCACACGGCTAAGGAATAGATCACGTGGATCAACTTGTGTCAACTTGTGTGTTTAGAGGTGCCCCTGCCTCCGTATATAAAGGAGGAGAGGAGGGGAGGCCGGCCGGCCAAGGGGGGGAGGCGCAGGAGAGTCCTACTCCCACTGGGAGTAGGATTCCCCCTCCAATCCT
This sequence comes from Triticum dicoccoides, assembly GCF_002162155.2. Taxonomy (NCBI): domain Eukaryota; kingdom Viridiplantae; phylum Streptophyta; class Magnoliopsida; order Poales; family Poaceae; genus Triticum; species Triticum dicoccoides. Next base: position 43,127,328 of record NC_041382.1, read on the forward strand.
AGTCCAACTAGGATTCCTCGGAGGGGAAAAGAGGAGGAGGGGGCCGGCCACCTCTCCTAGTCCTAATAGGACTAGGGGAAGGGGGGGCGCGCAGCCCATCTAGGGCAGCCACTTCTCTTTTCCACTAAGGCCCACTATGGCCCAAATAGCTCCCGGGGGGTTCCGGTAACCCTCCCGGTATTCCGGTAAAATCCCGATTTCACCCGGAACACTTCCGATATCCAAATATAGGCTTCCAATATATCAATCTTTACGTCTCGACCATTTCGAGACTCCTCGTCATGTCCGTGATCACATCCGGGACTCCGAACAACCTTCGGTACATCAAAATGTATAAACTCATAATATAACTGTCATCGTAACCTTAAGCGTGCGGACCCTACGGGTTCGAGAACAATGCAGACATGACCGAGACACGTCTCTGGTCAATAACCAATAGCGGGACCTGGATGCCCATATTGGCTCCTACATATTCTACGAAGATCTTTATCGGTCAGACCGCATAACAACATACGTTGTTCCCTTTGTCATCGGTATGTTACTTGCCCGAGATTCGATCGTCGGTATCCAATACCTAGTTCAATCTCGTTACCGGCAAGTCTCTTTACTCGTTCCGTAATACATCATCTTACAACTAACATATTAGTTGTAATGCTTGCAAGGCTTATGTGATGTGTATTACCGAGAGGGCCCAGAGATACCTCTCCGACAATCGGAGTGACAAATCCTAATCTTGAAATACGCCAACCCAACATCGACCATTGGAGACACCTGTAGTACTCCCTTATAATCACCCAGTTACGTTGTGACGTTTGGTAGTACCCAAAGTGTTCCTCCGGTAAACGGGAGTTGCATAATCTCATAGTCATAGGAACATGTATAAGTCATGAAGAAAGCAATAGCAACATACTAAACGATCGGGTGCTAAGCTAATGGAATGGGTCATGTCAATCAGATCATTCTGCTAATGATGTGACCTCGTTAATCAAATAACAACTCATTGTTCATGGTTAGGAAACATAACCATCTTTGATTAACGAGCTAGTTAAGTAGAGGCATACTAGTGACACTTTGTTTGTCTATGTATTCACACATGTATTATGTTTCCGGTAAATACACTTCTAGCATGAATAATAAACATTTATCATGATTATAAGGAAATAAATAATAACTTTATTATTGCCTCTAGGGCATATTTCCTTCAGTCTCCCACTTGCACTAGAGTCAATAATCTAGATTACACTGTAATGATTCTAACACCCATGGAGCCTTGGTGCTGATCATGTTTTGCTCGTGGAAGAGGCTTAGTCAATGGGTCTGCAACATTCAGATCCATATGTATCTTGCAAATCTCTATGTCTCCCACCTGGACTAGATCCCGGATGGAGTTGAAGCGTCTCTTGATGTGTTTGGTCCTTTTGTGAAATCTGGATTCCTTTGCCAAGGCAATTGCACCAGTATTGTCACAAAAGATTTTCATTGGACCCGATGCACTAGGTATGACACCTAGATCGGATATGAACTCCTTCATCCAGACTCCTTCATTTGCTGCTTCCGAAGCAGCTATGTATTCCGCTTCACATGTAGATCCCGCTACGACGCTTTGTTTAGAACTGCACCAACTGACAGCTCCACCGTTTAATGTAAACACGTATCCGGTTTGCGATTTAGAATCGTCCGGATCAGTGTCAAAGCTTGCATCAACGTAACCTTTTATGATGAGCTCTTTGTCACTTCCATATACGAGAAACATATCCTTAGTCCTTTTCAGGTATTTCAGGATGTTCTTGACCGCTGTTCAGTGATCCATTCCTGGATTACTTTGGTACCTCCCTGCTAAACTTATAGCAAGGCACACATCAGGTCTGGTACACAGCATTGCATACATGATAGAGCCTATGGCTGATGCATAGGGAACATCTTTCATATTCTCTCTATCTTCTGCAGTGGTCGGGCATTGAGTCTTACTCAATTTCACACCTTGTAACACAGGCAAGAACCCTTTCTTCGCTTGATCCATTTTGAACTTCTTCAAAATTTTGTCAAGGTATGTGCTTTGTGAAAGTCCAATTAAGCGTCTTGATCTATCTCTATAGATCTTAATGCCTAATATGTAAGCAGCTTCACCGAGGTCTTTCATTGAAAAACTTTTATTCAAGTATCCCTTTATGCTATCCAGAAATTCTATATCATTTCCAATCAGTAATATGTCATCCACATATAATATTAGAAATGCTACAGAGCTCCCACTCACTTTCTTGTAAATACAGGCTTCTCCGAAAGTCTGTATAAAACCAAATGCTTTGATCACACTATCAAAACGTTTATTCCAACTCCGAGAGGCTTGCACCAGTCCATAAATGGATCGCTGGAGCTTGCACACTTTGTTAGCTCCCTTTGGATCGACAAAACCTTCTGGTTGCATCATATACAACTCTTCTTCCAGAAATCCATTCAGGAATGCAGTTTTGACATCCATCTGCCAAATTTCATAATCATAAAATGCGGCAATTGCTAACATGATTCGGACGGACTTAAGCATCGCTACGGGTGAGAAGGTCTCATCGTAGTCAATCCCTTGAACTTGCCGAAAACCTTTTGCGACAAGTCGAGCTTTGTAGACAGTAATATTACCATCAGCGTCGGTCTTCTTCTTAAAGATCCATTTATTCTCAATTGCTTGCCGATCATCAGGCAAGTCAACCAAAGTCCATACTTTGTTCTCATACATGGATCCCATCTCAGAATTCATGGCTTCAAGCCACTTTGCGGAATCTGGGCTCACCATCGCTTCTTCATAGTTCGTAGGTTCATCATGATCTAGTAGCATGACCTCCAGAACAGGATTACCGTACCACTCTGGTGCGGATCTTACTCTGGTTGATCTATGAGGTTCAGTAGTATCTTGATCTGAAGTTTCATGATCATTATCATTGGCTTCCTCACTAACTGGTGTAGGTGTCACTGAAACAGTTTTCTGTGATGAACTACTTTCCAGTAAGGGAGCAGGTACAGTTACCTCGTCAAGTTCTACTTTCCTCCCACTCACTTCTTTCGAGAGAAACTCCTTCTCTAGAAATGATCCATTCTTAGCAACGAATGTCTTGCCTTCGGATCTGTGATAGAAGGTGTACCCAACAGTTTCCTTTGGGTATCCTATGAAGACACATTTCTCCGATTTGGGTTCGAGCTTATCAGGTTGAAGCTTTTTCACATAAGCATCGCAGCCCCAAACTTTAAGAAACGACAACTTTGGTTTCTTGCCAAACCACAGTTCATAAGGCGTCGTCTCAACGGATTTTGATGGTGCCCTATTTAACGTGAATGCGGCCGTCTCTAAAGCATATCCCCAAAATGATAGCGGTAAATCAGTAAGAGACATCATAGATCGCACCATATCTAGTAAAGTACGATTACGATGTTCGGACACACCATTACGCTGTGGTGTTCCGGGTGGCGTGAGTTGCGAAACTATTCCACAGTTTTTCAAATGTACACCAAACTCGTAACTCAAATATTCTCCTGCACGATCAGATCGTCGGAACTTTATTTTCTTATTACGATGATTTTCAACTTCACTCTGAAATTCTTTGAACTTTTCAAATGTTTCAGACTTATGTTTTATTAAGTAGATATACCCATATCTGCTTAAATCATCTGTGAAGGTGAGAAAATAACGATATCCGCCACGAGCCTCAATATTCATCGGGCCACATACATCGGTATGTATGATTTCCAACAAATCTGTTGCTCTCTCCATAGTACCGGAGAACGGTGTTTTAGTCATCTTGCCCATGAGGCACGGTTCGCAAGTACCAAGTGATTCATAATCAAGTGGTTCCAAAAGTCCATCAGCATGGAGTTTCTTCATGCGCTTTATACCGATATGACCTAAATGACAGTGCCACAAATAAGTTGCACTTTCATTATCAACTCTGCATCTTTTGGCTTCAACATTATGAATATGTGTATTACTACTATCGAGATTCAATAAGAATAGACCACTCTTCAAGGGTGCATGACCATAAAAGATATTACTCATATAAATAGAACAACCATTATTCTCTGATTTAAATGAATAACCGTCTCGCATTAAACAAGATCCAGATATAATGTTCATGCTCAACGCTGGCACCAAATAACAATTACTTAGGTCTATTATTAATCCCGAAGGTAAATGTAGAGGTAGCGTGCCGACTGCGATCACATCGACTTTGGAACCGTTTCCCACGCGCATCTTCACCTCGTCCTTTGCTAGTGCCCGCTTATTCCGTAGTCCCTGTTTCGAGTTGCAAATATTAGCAACAGAACCAGTATCAAATACCCAGGTGCTACTGCGAGCTCTAGCAAGGTACACATCAATAACATGTATATCACATATATCTTTGTTCACCTTGCCATCCTTCTTATCCGCCAAATACTTGGGACAGTTCCGCTTCCAGTGACCAGTCTGCTTGCAGTAGAAGCACTCAGTTTCAGGCTTAGGTCCAGACTTGGGTTTCTTCTCTTGAGCAGCAACTGGCTTGCTGTTCTTCTTGAAGTTCCCTTTCTTCTTTCCTTTGCCCTTTTTCTTGAAACTAGTGGTTTTGTTAACCATCAACACTTGATGCTCCTTTTTGATTTCTACCTCCGCAGCTTTCAGCATTGCGAAGAGCTCGGGAATAGTCTTGTTCATCCCTTGCATATTATAGTTCATCACGAAGCTCTTGTAGCTTGGTGGCAGTGATTGGAGAATTCTGTCAATGACGCAATCATCTGGAAGATTAACTCCCAATTGAATCAAGTGATTATTATACCCAGACATTTTGAGTATATGCTCACTGACAGAACTGTTCTCCTCCATCTTGCAGCTATAGAACTTATTGGAGACTTCATATCTCTCAATCCGGGCATTTGCTTGAAATATTAACTTCAACTCCTGGAACATCTCATATGCTCCATGACGTTCAAAATGTCGTTGAAGTCCCGATTCTAAGCCGTAAAGCATGGCACACTGAACTATCGAGTAGTCATCAGCTTTGCTCTGCCAGACGTTCATAACATCTGGTGTTGCTCCAGCAGCAGGCCTGGCACCCAGCGGTGCTTCCAGGACATAATTCTTCTGTGCAGCAATGAGGATAATCCTCAAGTTACGGACCCAGTCCGTGTAATTGCTACCATCATCTTTCAACTTTGCTTTCTCAAGGAACGCATTAAAATTCAACGGAACAACAGCACGAGCCATCTATCTACAATCAACATAAACAAGCAAGATACTATCAGGTACTAAGTTCATGATAAATTTAAGTTCAATTAATCATATTACTTAAGAACTCCCACTTAGATAGACATCCCTCTAATCCTCTAAGTGATTACGTGATCCAAATCAACTAAACCATAACCGATCTTCACGTGAGATGGAGTAGTTTTCAATGGTGAACATCGTTATGTTGATCATATCTACTATATGATTCACGCTCGACCTTTCGGTCTCCGTGTTCCGAGGCCATATCTGCATATGCTAGGCTCGTCAAGTTTAACCTGAGTATTCTGCGTGTGCAAAAACTGGCTTGCACCCGTTGTAGATGGACGTAGAGCTTATCACACCCGATCATCACGTGGTGTCTGGGCACGACGAACTTTGGCAATGGTGCATACTCAGGGAGAACACTTCTTGATAATTTAGTGAGAGATCATCTTATAATGCTACCGTCAATCAAAGCAAGATAAGATGCATAAAAAGATAAACATCACATGCAATCAATATAAGTGATATGATATGGCCATCATCATCTTGTGCTTGTGATCTCCATCTCTGAAGCACCGTCATGATCACCATCGACACTGGCGCGACACCTTGATCTCCATCGTAGCATCGTTGTCGTCTCGCCAATCTTATGCTTCCACAACTATCACTACCGTTTAGTAATAAAGTAAAGCATTACATCGCGATTGCATTGCATACAATAAAGCGACAACCATATGGCTCCTGCCAGTTGCCGATAACTCGGTTACAAAACATGATCATCTCATACAATAAAATTCAGCATCATGCCTTGACCATATCACATCACAGCATGCCCTGCAAAAACAAGTTAGACGTCCTCTACTTTGTTGTTGCATGTTTTACGTGGCTGCTACGGGCTTAAGTAAGAATCAATCTCACCTACGCATCAAAACCACAACGATAGTTTGTCAAATAGACTCCGTTTTAACCTTCACAAGGACCGGGCGTAGCCATACTTGGTTCAACTAAAGTTGGAGAGACAGTCGCCCGCAAGCCATCTCTGTGCAAAGCACGTCGAGGGAACCGGTCTCGCGTAAGCGTACGCGTAAGGTTGGTCCGGGTCGTCTCGTCCAAAAATACCGCCGAACCAAATTATGACATGCTGGTAGGCAGTATGACTTGTATCGTCCACAACTCACTTGTGTTCTACTCGTGCATATTACATCAACATAAATAACCTAGGCTCGGATGCCACTGAAGGGTTTCGTAGTAATTTCAAAAAATTTCCTACGCACACGCAAGATCATGTGATGCATAGCAACGAGGGAAGAGTATTGTCTACGTACCCAACGCAGAACGACTGCGGAAGCGATGACACGACGTAGAGGAAGTAGTCGTACGTCTTCTCGATCCAACCGATCAAGCACCGAAACTACGGCACCTCCGAGTTCGAGCACACGTTCAGCTCGATGACGATCCCCGGACTCCGATCCAGCAAAGTGTCGGGGAAGAGTTTCGTCAGCACGACGGCGTGGTGACGATCTTGATGAACTACAGCAGCAAGGCTTCGCCTAAACTCCGCTACAGTATTATCGAGGAATATGGTGGCAGGGGGCACCGCACACGGCTAAGGAATAGATCACGTGGATCAACTTGTGTCAACTTGTGTGTTTAGAGGTGCCCCTGCCTCCGTATATAAAGGAGGAGAGGAGGGGAGGCTGGCCGGCCAAGGGGGGGAGGCGCAGGAGAGTCCTACTCCCACTGGGAGTAGGATTCCCCCTCCAATCCTAGTCCAACTAGGATTCCTCGGAGGGGAAAAGAGGAGGAGGGGGCCGGCCACCTCTCCTAGTCCTAATAGGACTAGGGGAAGGGGGGCGCGCTGCCCATCTAGGGCAGCCCCTTCTCTTTTCCACTAAGGCCCACTATGGCCCAAATAGCTCCCGGGGGGTTCCGGTAACCCTCCCGGTATTCCGGTAAAATCCCGATTTCACCCGGAACACTTCCGATATCCAAATATAGGCTTCCAATATATCAATCTTTACGTCTCGACCATTTCGAGACTCCTCGTCATGTCCGTGATCACATCCGGGACTCCGAACAACCTTCGGTACATCAAAATGTATAAACTCATAATATAACTGTCATCGTAACCTTAAGCGTGCGGACCCTACGGGTTCGAGAACAATGCAGACATGACCGAGACACGTCTCTGGTCAATAACCAATAGCGGGACCTGGATGCCCATATTGGCTCCTACATATTCTACGAAGATCTTTATCGGTCAGACCGCATAACAACATACGTTGTTCCCTTTGTCATCGGTATGTTACTTGCCCGAGATTCGATCGTCGGTATCCAATACCTAGTTCAATCTCGTTACCGGCAAGTCTCTTTACTCGTTCCGTAATACATCATCTCCCAACTAACATATTAGTTGTAATGCTTGCAAGGCTTATGTGATGTGTATTACCGAGAGGGCCCAGAGATACCTCTCCGACAATCGGAGTGACAAATCCTAATCTCGAAATACGCCAACCCAACATCGACCATTGGAGACACCTGTAGTACTCCTTTATAATCACCCAGTTACGTTGTGACGTTTGGTAGTACCCAAAGTGTTCCTCCGGTAAACGGGAGTTGCATAATCTCATAGTCATAGGAACATGTATAAGTCATGAAGAAAGCAATAGCAACATACTAAACGATCGGGTGCTAAGCTAATGGAATGGGTCATGTCAATCAGATCATTCTGCTAATGATGTGACCTCGTTAATCAAATAACAACTCATTGTTCATGGTTAGGAAACATAACCATCTTTGATTAACGAGCTAGTTAAGTAGAGGCATACTAGTGACACTTTGTTTGTCTATATATTCACACATGTATTATGTTTCCGGTAAATACACTTCTAGCATGAATAATAAACATTTATCATGATTATAAGGAAATAAATAATAACTTTATTATTGCCTCTAGGGCATATTTCCTTCAGTCTCCCACTTGCACTAGAGTCAATAATCTAGATTACACTGTAATGATTCTAACACCCATGGAGCCTTGGTGCTGATCATGTTTTGCTCGTGGAAGAGGTTTAGTCAATGGGTCTGCAACATTCAGATCCGTATGTATCTTGCAAATCTCTATGTCTCCCACCTGGACTAGATCCCGGATGGAGTTGAAGCGTCTCTTGATGTGTTTGGTCCTTTTGTGAAATCTGGATTCCTTTGCCAAGGCAATTGCACCAGTATTGTCACAAAAGATTTTCATTGGACCCGATGCACTAGGTATGACACCTAGATCGGATATGAACTCCTTCATCCAGACTCCTTCATTTGCTGCTTTCGAAGCAGCTATGTATTCCGCTTCACATGTAGATCCCGCTACGACGCTTTGTTTAGAACTGCACCAACTGACAGCTCCACCGTTTAATGTAAACACGTATCCGGTTTGCGATTTAGAATCGTCCGGATCAGTGTCAAAGCTTGCATCAACGTAACCTTTTACGATGAGCTCTTTGTCACCTCCATATACGAGAAACATATCCTTAGTCCTTTTCAGGTATTTCAGGATGTTCTTGACCGCTGTCCAGTGATCCACTCCTGGATTACTTTGGTACCTCCCTGCTAAACTTATAGCAAGGCACACATCAGGTCTGGTACACAGCATTGCATACATGATAGAGCCTATGGCTGATGCATAGGGAACATCTTTCATATTCTCTCTATCTTCTGCAGTGGTCGGGCATTGAGTCTTACTCAATTTCACACCTTGTAATACAGGCAAGAATCCTTTCTTTGCTTGATCCATTTTGAATTTCTTCAAAATCTTGTCAAGGTATGTGCTTTGTGAAAGTCCAATTAAGTGTCTTGATCTATCTCTATAGATCTTAATGCCTAATATGTAAGCAGCTTCACCGAGGTCTTTCATTGAAAAACTTTTATTCAAGTATCCCTTTATGCTATCCAGAAATTCTATATCATTTCCAATGAGTAATATGTCATCCACATATAATATCAGAAATGCTACAGAGCTCCCACTCACTTTCTTGTAAATACAGGCTTCTCCGAAAGTCTGTATAAAACCAAATGCTTTGATCACACTATCAAAACGTTTATTCCAACTCCGAGAGGCTTGCACCAGTCCATAAATGGATCGCTGGAGCTTGCACACTTTGTTAGCTTCCTTTGGATCGACAAAACCTTCTGGTTGCATCATATACAACTCTTCTTCCAGAAATCCATTCAGGAATGCAGTTTTGACATCCATCTGCCAAATTTCATAATCATAAAATGCGGCAATTGCTAACTGTTGGGTTTCGTAGTAATTTCAAAAAATTTCCTACGCGCACACAGGATCATGTGATGCATAGCAACGAGAGGAGAGTGTTGTCTACGTACCCAACGCAGACCGACTGCGGAAGCAATGACACGACGTAGAGGAAGTAGTCGTACGTCTTCACGATCCAACCGATCAAGCACCGAAACTACGGCACCTCCGAGTTCGAGCACACGTTCAGCTCGATGACGATCCCCGGACTCCGATCCAGCAAAGTGTCGGGGAAGAGTTTCGTCAGCACGACGGCGTGGTGACGATCTTGATGAACTACAGCAGCAGGGCTTCGCCTAAACTCCGCTACAGTATTATCGAGGAATATGGTGGCAGGGGGCACCGCACACGGCTAAGGAATCGATCACGTGGATCAACTTGTGTCAACTTGTGTGTTTAGAGGTGCCCCTGCCTCCGTATATAAAGGAGGAGAGGAGGGGAGGCTGGCCGGCCAAGGGGGGGAGGCGCAGGAGAGTCCTACTCCCTCTGGGAGTAGGATTCCCCCTCCAATCCTAGTCCAACTAGGATTCCTCGGAGGGGAAAAGAGGAGGAGGGGGCCGGCCACCTCTCCTAGTCCTAATAGGACTAGGGGAAGGGGGAGGCGCGCAGCCCAACTAGGGCAGCCCCTTCTCTTTTCCACTAAGGCCCACTATGGCCCAAATAGCTCCCGGGGGGTTCCGGTAACCCTCCCGGTATTCCGGTAAAATCCCGATTTCACCCGGAACACTTCCGATATCCAAATATAGGCTTCCAATATATCAATCTTTACGTCTCGACCATTTCGAGACTCCTCGTCATGTCCGTGATCACATCCGGGACTCCGAACAACCTTCGGTACATCAAAATGTATAAACTCATAATATAACTGTCATCGTAACCTTAAGCGTGCGGACCCTACGGGTTCGAGAACAATGCAGACATGACCGAGACACGTCTCTGGTCAATAACCAATAGCGGGACCTGGATGCCCATATTGGCTCCTACATATTCTACGAAGATCTTTATCGGTCAGACCGCATAACAACATACGTTGTTCCCTTTGTCATCGGTATGTTACTTGCCCGAGATTCGATCGTCGGTATCCAATACCTAGTTCAATCTCGTTACCGGCAAGTCTCTTTACTCGTTCCGTAATACATCATCTTACAACTAACATATTAGTTGTAATGCTTGCAAGGCTTATGTGATGTGTATTACCGAGAGGGCCCAGAGATACCTCTCCGACAATCGGAGTGACAAATCCTAATCTTGAAATACGCCAACCCAACATCGACCATTGGAGACACCTGTAGTACTCCCTTATAATCACCCAGTTACGTTGTGACGTTTGGTAGTACCCAAAGTGTTCCTCCGGTAAACGGGAGTTGCATAATCTCATAGTCATAGGAACATGTATAAGTCATGAAGAAAGCAATAGCAACATACTAAACGATCGGGTGCTAAGCTAATGGAATGGGTCATGTCAATCAGATCATTCTGCTAATGATGTGACCTCGTTAATCAAATAACAACTCATTGTTCATGGTTAGGAAACATAACCATCTTTGATTAACGAGCTAGTTAAGTAGAGGCATACTAGTGACACTTTGTTTGTCTATGTATTCACACATGTATTATGTTTCCGGTAAATACACTTCTAGCATGAATAATAAACATTTATCATGATTATAAGGAAATAAATAATAACTTTATTATTGCCTCTAGGGCATATTTCCTTCAGTAGGACAATAAAAGAAAAAGCCGGCCCTGCCCCCCGGGGTGTTCATACTGCAAGGTTCCTCACGCGCAACAGAGGGTTTCCCTCATCTTAGCGGGCGGGGGTTGGGACAAAAAGAAGAAGGACGATGCTTGCTCTTTTGCAAGGTTCCTTATGTGCAAATAGAGGGTCCCCCCCCCCATCGCAGTGCGTGTGAAAAGAGGGTTCCTCACTTCGATGTGGGTGAGGTTCCGACAATAGGAAGGAGGGTCTCTCTCTCTGCAGAGATGCCGCATGCTGCGTGGTGGTGGGGGCGGGGTTATGGGAATGTGGGCGTCTCAAGCTCGGGGCGGAAAAAAACACATTTTCAAAGAAGGGTGACAAGGAACTTGGAAAACATTCGCATAAAGAAAAGAATACTCAAATCGATTTTTCATAGTTTTCGGCAAAAAAGTTTCATCTCGATGCGGAACATATATTCCTTATGGCTTTGTTTTCCGCAAACGGTGTGCATGAGGTACAGACTATATAGAAGGAGGGTTATCAATCATCAAGATGGTCGGGCCCCTGCACACAGGGTGTTCCTAAAATTTAAGCTTCCTTACGCGCGAATAGAGGGTTCGCTCATCTTCGTGGGCGGGGGTCGGGCAAATAAAGAAGGACGGTGCTCGCTCTTCTGCAGGGTTCCTTCCGCGCAACAGAGGCCCCCCCCCCATCGAAGTGGGTGTGGTTTCGACAAAATGAAGTAAGACGGTTCGATGGCGGGCACTGTTGAGGGAGATCTGGGGGCGCATGTGTGCGCATGGGGGGTGCTGCACGAGTTCCCTGTGCGCGAAAAGAGGGTTCCCCCTTCTCCCCGTGTGGTGTTCCGACAAATAAAAAGGAGGGTTCTCTTTGCAGTGATGGTGCGTACTGCGTTGTGGCGC
>NC_041382.1:43139787-43140816 GCF_002162155.2 Triticum dicoccoides
CGCAAGGATCCTTACACGTAATAGAGGATTCCCTCATCTTAGTGTGAGGGGGGGGGGGGTAGGAAAATAAAATAAAAGGCCGGCCCTGCCCCAGGGGTGTTCCTACTGCAAGGTTCCTCACGCGCAACAGAGGGTTTCCCTCATCTTAGCGGGCGGGGGTTAGGACAAAAAGAAGAAGGACGGTGCTTGGTTTTTTGCAAGGTTCCTTACGTGCAACAGAGGGTCCCTCCATCGCAGTGCGTGCGGTTCCGACAAAATGAACAAAGACGTGTCTTGCTCCTGAGATGGAGTGGGCCTGGGGTGCATGTATGCACATGGGGTGCGCTGAGTGGGCCTCGTACGCGAAAAGAGGGTTCCCCACTTAGACATGGGTGAGGTTCCGACAATAGAAAGCAGGGTTCCCTCTCGCAGAGATGACGCGTGCTGCGTGGTGGTGGGTGCGGGGTTATGGGAATATTGGCATCTCAAGCTCGTGGCGGAAAGAAGAACACGTTTCCGAAGACGGCTGACAAGGATCTTGGAAAACATTCGCATAAACAAAAGAAAAACTCAAAACGATTTTTCAGAGTTTTCGGCAAAAAAGATTCACCCCGATGCGGAAAAAAGATTCTTTATGGCCTTGTTTTCCGCAAATCAGTGTGCATGAGGTACAGACTATATAGAAGGAGGGTTATCAAGTATCAAGATGGCCGGGTATCCTGCCCGCCGGGGTGTTCCTAGTGGAAGGTTCCTTACGCGCAACAGAGGGTTCACTCATCTCAGTGGGCGGGGGGCGGGCAATAAAGAAGGACGGGCATGCTTTTCTGCAGGGTTCCTTCCGCGCAATAGAGCCCCCCCCCATCGAAGTGGGTTTGGTTCCGACAAATGAAGTAAGACGGTTCTTGCGGGAGATCTGGGGGTGCATGTGTGCGCATTGGGGTGCTGCATGAGTTCCCTGTGCGCGAAAAGAGTGTTCCCCCCTTCGACCCGTGTGAGGTTCCGACAATAAAAAGGAGGGGTTCTCTTTGCAGAGATGGCGCGTACTGCGTG
>NC_041382.1:43141127-43142107 GCF_002162155.2 Triticum dicoccoides
AAATGGCGGTTTGGTGTTTTCTGTTGAGAGCCGATCGGTTCTTCCCTTTAATTTCAAGCAATTTGCATTTTATTCATATCTCGGTTTTAATTACAAGTAAATGGCGGTCTGGTGTTTTGTTTTTTAATTACATAAACCGAGTATAATTGGTTTAAATCGCTGTAAACATGTGCACGATGGTGCTTTGCGCCTTACTGTTTTTGGTTCCACCAGTTAATTCGTTTTATACGTTACCAAACATGATGTGGGGGTAGCCTCGCATATCTAGATTCAAAACGAGATGGGGTAATAAATCAAAAAAATGGATGATTGCTATTTTCAAGTAGGTTCGAACCACAGGTATGAGTTAGGAGCGTACAAAAATTATGAAACATTTCTTGATGGAGCTGGGAAATTGAAAAGAAAATTATGGCCATTGTATCGAAGCTTAAGCTCGGGGTGGAAGGAATGAAAACGTTATTGAAGAAGGTTGCCAAGGAAATTGGAAAGCATTTCTGCATAAAAAAAGTGTCCAAAGATTCCCGGAGATTATGTCAGAAGATTCTTTTTGGATGCAAAAAGATGAATGGCCTTATGTTTCCGCAAATCGGTGTGCATGAGGCACATACTATATAGAGGAGGGTTATCAATTATCAAGATGGTCGGGTCCCTGCCCCCAGGGTTTCCAAATGGAAGGTTCCTTGCGCGCAACAGAGCGTTCGCTCATCTTAGTCGGCGGGGGTCGGGTAATAAAGAAGGATGGTGCTCGCTCTTCTGCAGTGTTCCTTCCGCGCAACAGAGGGTCCACCCCCCCATCGAAGTGGGTGTGGTTCCGACAAAATGAAGGAAGACGGTTCTAGCTCTCGAGATTGGGGGTGTGTGCGCATTGGGGTGCTACACGAGTCCCCTGTGCGCGAAGAGAGGGTTCCCCCCATCGACCTGTGTGAGGTTCCGACAATAAAAAGGAGGGGCTATCTTTTGCAGAGATCACGCGTACTGCG
>NC_041382.1:43143109-43144982 GCF_002162155.2 Triticum dicoccoides
AATAGAGGGGTCCCCCCCACACCGAAGTGGGTGTGGTTCCGACAAATAAGTAAGACGGTTCTTGATCTCGAGATGGCGGGTACTGTTGAGGGAGATCTGGGGGTGCATGTGTGCACATTGGGGTGCTGCACGAGTTCCCTGTGCGCGAAAAGAGGGTTCCCCCCTTCGACGCGTGTGAGGTTCTGACAATAAAAAGGAGGGATTCTCTCTGTGTGATTAGCGTTGCGCCACTGCCTTTCCTAACCCTACGCCCCTACTGCCGCCTCCACTCCTCCCCTCGCCCTTGCTACCGCCGCCCCTCACTGCCTCTGTGATTAGATTGAAAACACATGTGTGCCGCGATGGGATGAAGAGCTCTGCCTCATGCTGCCCTCCGTAATTCTTCAGTCCAGAAGGAATTACCCAAGGTTTGCAGTAGCATTAGTGATTACCGTATTGATCTCTCTCAATTATTCTGTTGTGATGCTAATGGTTTTTAGTTCTTGTACGTGTCAAAATAATAAATCAGATTTTAGTCCTTGTACATGTTGAAATTATACATCAAATTTTAGTTCTTGGTGTGCCAAAATTATATATCAGATTCAGTTCTTTTGTATGTGTTGTGAAGCTATTTCTGAAACTTGCGCTTGGGTATTGTATGAACCGCCAAACACGCTAAAGCTTAGTTATTTTTTAAGAACCGCCAAATAGGAGATGTTTTCTTCGGTATTGTATGAAAAATCTATGTTGGAAAAAATTAGTAGTTAACTTCGTTTCGCATGAAAATGTAGTGCCAAAATTAAAATAATAAAAATGTATACAATGTTTTTATGGCCTCAAAGTGACATATTATTATGGTATTATGGTAGCTATTTTTCCGCTCTAGACAATTCTTTTATCAACTCAACTTGGCGCCCCTTATACCCAAATCCTGGCTCCGCCCCTGCTGAAGTGTGAGGACAGCCAGCCAGAAAAAATGACTAATATTAATGGGCAATGCATCTCTGAAAATGGACCGGCACCGCTGTGCTAACTGACAAGGATGAGCAATTCCTTTGTACCTCGATGACAGACAAAATTTGAGAACGCTAATGCACCTACTTTGACTGATGTGCGAACTGACGGTGTTCTGCATGCTCAACAGCAAAAATGGCTTGTTGCTATGCCAGCAGCCACTACTTTTAGCGAGGGGGGTATGTTGGTTATATGCCTTCCCGGCGTATGAACTAGCTGCTTATGATTATCTTTGAGCATAAAACGGGTCGCATGCTACGCTCTAGCAACGGGGATATTAATAACGTTGGCTTTTGGTTCCTGACAGTAGGCGTGTACACGGGCCGAGAATCGCTCACGCAAGCGAGCGAATCCCTCCACTTGAATACAAGGAGTAGGCAGTCAGAGTAGGGGCATGGGCATCCTGGCTATCCATCCACACGCAACCACCATTATCTCGTGTTGCACATCAGTTATAACAGAGCTTCCCCGCATCCACCATCTATCCGTTCGCCATATTTTCGGTAGAGAGCAGTCACCGGCTCCTGGCTATCTAGAGCTCAAGCCCGCCGCGGACGGGGTTGAGTTGGGAGCAATTGTTCCTTTTGAGCATCCGTTTGAGCCTGCCAATAAGAACACGTGGGGCCACTTCTCTATCGTGAACAGGGAGTTCTCCTTCTTCCTGGTCTGCCCGGCACCTAGGGTGAAGTTGGACTGCGGCGCGATCTGCACGGAGATGGACGAACCCGTGCATTACCACGTAAGTCTTTGATTGAGTTTGCGTCTGTCAACATATAAGTATCCATCGCATTCATTTAATAAAAAATCGTACCATACCTTTTTTTCAAGCAGGTCAACGAATTCGTCGATGGGGCATGGGAGCTTGCAGTTTCTGAAGCCA
>NC_041382.1:43145294-43158948 GCF_002162155.2 Triticum dicoccoides
TTATACATCAGGACATGTTGTATATGATGTATGAGATGGGGAAGGTTGTTTCCTACGACCTGAACACGAGAACATTCACAGCCGTTGCTCTGCCTCCGGACTTCACCTCCAACCGATTCATGGGAGGGACGGACTACCAAGTCACCATCTCCACCACTGGCCTCATATGCATGGCGCAGGTGCAGGGCACCTGTCTCTATGTCTGGGACATGGAAGCATCAGGAAGATGGATTCGCAAGGCAACACTTTCTGTTCCAGATTTTTTTGGCCACAATGAGGATTCGCCGCCATGGGCGCGTGTTGCCTCTGGATCATTTCCATTGTGGAGTGCTTTGTTTTATTCAGTCAGGATACTTGCAGCCACCGGCGACGCGCAACACATTGTCGTGAGGATTGGGTTCACCGGGCACGTCTTCTGAATCAACACCAGAACCATGCATGCAGAGCGGTTGTTGCAAGACACCAGGAGCACCTATGTATGCAAGGTGGCGTCTGTAACCGTGACATGGCCGCCAAAGGTACCTGTCAACTTTGTTCCTGCCTATATCAATTAGATTGTGTTGTGCTATTCAGGCATTATATTGCTAGTGGCGAACTGTAATTTCACTACGACTTGAGTTTTTTATTACCCGCATTACTGTGTGAACAAGAACGGTGACTAAGTTGTAATCGCTTAACGTCGTTTCCACTGCCAAGACAACACTAATTTTTTAGCATTCTTTATATTGCGTTTGCGAACGGATAAATGCGAACGAGGATTCGTCTAATCGAACATGCAAGTGTCACGTCAAAAATGTTTTTTTTCTCATAACGACACATGACATTGAAGTGACACCTCATTTTTCATTGCATAACTTTTCACCCTTGTGTAAAACGGGCCTTTATTGAAGTGGACTATCCACCTTTCCCTACCCCCTAAACGCTATACCCACCGTGATAGTGCAAAGCCCCCTATAGTGTCGCCGATCGCTGCATCGCTCACCTTCTTTGACTACCGGGCGCCCAACACTTGACGTGCAAGTCACCCCCTCGTCACCCCCTCAACCGGGCAAGAGCGTCATGGAGGGATTTAGTTCGCATGCGAGGTCCTTCAGAAATAAAACCAGGGTGGTCCCTCGTCGGTACTGACTGGGGTGCGTGGAAACGTTTATCGCTTACTGTTACCCCGTGCAAAAATGTACCTTGAGATTACGAAAATATTCGCCCATCAGTGCACCCCTTTGCCTGTTGTTTCCTCGAAAAGGACTGCAAGGGCACCACGACATCCTTGGATTAACTCCACCATGGACAGAATTCGAGGATCGGTTTCGTCGAAAATACCGCCGGGTCGTGGTGTGACATGTAAAAAATGGATTTCAAAAACTACATGTCGTTAGCACAAAAAAATCGGTTTTTGCCGCCGTTTTCGTAGGTTCATGCAAAAAGAACATCTTTTTAAAGTCCTTCCTTGTAAAAAGTGTTCAATATTTTCTTTCCGGTCTCACGCAGTAGCTGGGCGAATTCTTAGGTTAAAAAAAGGATGGGCGAATCCTGTCAGAGTGAAGGACGCACGTACGCCAGGGGGCAAAAAGCATTGAACGCCTTAAGCAAGCGCAGCGCACGCGGGGTGCCCTTCACTGTTGCTGGCTCGCTGGCGAACGTAAGCAATGTAACCTCTCAGAATAATATAAGAAGCGGGACGCGCGGGCGAAACAACGCTCTCTGCACTACCTCTTTGCCTGCCGTTCGCGCACAGTCCCCTTTCCTCGCTTCTGAGCCAGTGTTAAAGGCCGTAATGGCTGGCTGCTCTTCGATGGAAGCTGTCCTTGGAGACCTGGAGCTGCTGCGGGAGATATTCATGCGAGTTGACGGTGCGGCGGACTTGGTTCGAGCGGCCGCTGTATCCCCGACGTGGTGTGCCGCGGCGAAGCTGCCAGGCTTCCTCCTGGCCTTCCGGGAAAGGTTCGCCCCTCCCCTCATAGGGTATGCGGTGGAGTTCGATCATATCCTGTGGAATTTTTCGTGCTACTTTGCTTTCCCTGGTATCGGGCATGGCCTCGCGCAAGCTTCGCAGACTGTGGCGCAGCACTTCATGGACCCCGAGCGGAGCATCATTGCTCTGGTCTCCGGCGACTCCGGGCTAATGGCGAAGGAGCAACTGCCAAACCCTAGCTACATGGTGATACACCCAGTGGGGGCGTCGGGCCGATGGGCGCGGCCCTGCCTCTGTCCCCTACGGTGGCCGCGGCGACGCCCAACACCTGGGGGCACTTCGCGAAGGCGGGGGGCGAGCACGGTTTCTTCATGCGGGATCCGGCAGCCGACTTCGAGTTGACGCCGCAAGGCGTTTCAATGCATGACCACTTGGACGTTCATTACCACGTAAGCACGCACATCCTTAGTCGTGTTGCATGCTAAGCGCTAAACGTCACTAGCTGCAACGTCTGCTGTATCCGTTTGTAATTCATGGCACACTTTTTGGGCTTGAGCAGGTGAACGTGTTCACTGAAGGCGGGTGGCACCACGCCATATCGGGAGCCATGCACGGTGGCAACGACGTGCGTTTCCTCCAGCGACCGTATGCCGTGGTGGTGAATGCCGTCATGTACATGGTGTACGTGGTCGGCTGGGTTGTGGCGTACAACGCCAACGAGCACACGTTCGACGCCGTTGAGCTGCCGGGAGACTTCGCCGTCGTCCCAGACGCTGGAGGTACGGACCACAGAGTCACACGGACCACGTCCGGTGAGCTGTGCATCGCTCAGACCTAAGGCGTTCGCGTGCGTGTATGGGACCGCGAACCAACGGGTGGGTGGGTGGAGAGGTACTCCGTGTCGATTCCTGATATGTTTGGTGTCCCAAGCACGAATGTTATGTGGATCAGAGTGGCGCCGGAAGGGGGGATCGACTTCCCAATATGGGACACCCAGTTCTTCTGTATCAACCTGGTGGCTGTTGACGAGGGTGCTCGTCGTCTCTTCATGAGTTTCGGCTTCGACACCCAGGTGTACTGCATCGACATGGAGGCGGGTCGGGTGCTCGACCTCTTCGACTCAACCCAGCACGCTTTCATGAGCAACATAGTCCCCGTGACAGTCGCATGGCTGCCCCGTTTCCCCGCTCATGTTTGAAGAATGGTCATCCTAGTAGTGGTTGGATGCATGGCTTCTATCCCGCGCTGTGATTGCGCCATTTATTTCCTATGTAATGTTGTACCAGAAGGGTAGTTGCAGTACCAGGACGACTCCGTCCGGATCAGATTCGGATCAAAGTCTGATCCATGTATCTTTTTATGATGTTTTACATAACTAGTAATTGATGTTATCCGAATTTAACGGCAGACTTAACGGATCAGTTTTATCTCACATGGAAGTTTTTTTTCTCATCCCCTCCCATGGTTTTTCAATCTGAGTCTACATATCTTTATTCCGTACCATCAAAGAACAACAAGCTCACAGCCTTCTGATAAATAAACGACAAAACGATCTTTATCAAAAAACGGTGCACACTGGTTCAAGAGCTTAAAAAAATGAGGGAACGGCATCATGCCTACCACACAAGCCGGTTTGATTATATGAGCGAAAACAATCCTTAAACACGACCTTCTGAATGCAGTACCTATGTCCACACGATTTCTTTTCCGGAATAGTGATGCCGCTTCATCCTGCCATCTTGTATGCCCAGAAACAACAAGTAATTAATTGAAGTGAAACCGCCCCGTTTCAACACAATTGAAACGTAGATTGTTGGCGATTGCATAGCCATCAATTGAAACAGGCAAATGTTTGTAAAACCAAATGATAGTTTCGTAGGGGGGCTAGATCATCGGACAAACACAAAAACTTCCCTGATTTCCATTCTTAATGTGGGTCGTTTCTAAGAAAAAAACACCGGAAAACGGAAATGGAAGAAGGTCTTTTACCAGTTCATTCGGTTCATTCGGTTCGATATGTGGGTCTTGAGCAGTAAAAAAATACGGAGAGTAATACAAGCGCTAATGTGGTTTTGGAAAACAGTGTTCACCTATATGAGAAAAACTCTATAGTCGCCGGTTTAGGGTTTACCGATTCGTCCGCCGGTACGTTTCAGTTTTTTCAATCTATAAATACATTGGGTAGAGGGTGTCCGGGTTCATTGTCACTGATCCACCTCGACCGTGGACCCAGTGAAGGCAGTGACTTTGATACTTATTTTGATAAAGACCATTTTCACATACAAATTGTAATGAAACCACAGTTGTTATTTTTTGTGAGATACACAAAAAGATGAACACGGCCGAAATTGCCAGCCCTGCCATTTTGTATGCCCAGAAACAACAATTAATTAATTGAAGTGAAACCGCCCCGTTTCAACACAAATGAAACGTAGATTGTTGGCGATTGCCTAGCCATCAATTGAAACAGACAAAGGTTTGTAAAACCAAATGATAGTTTCGTAGGGGGGCTAGATCATCGGACAAACACAAAAACCTCACTGATTTCCATTCTTAATGTCGGTCGTTTCTAAGAAAAAAAAACACCGGAAAACGAAAATGGAAGAAGGTTTTTTACCAGTTCATTCGGTTCATTCAGTTCGATATGTGGGCCTTGAGCAGTAAAAAAATACGGAGAGTAATGCAAGCGCTAATGTGGTTTTGAAAAACAGTGTTCACCTATATGAGAAAAACTCTATAGTCGCCGGTTTAGGGTTTACCAATTCGTTGGCCGGTACGTTTCGGTTTTTTCGATCTATAAATACATTGGGTAGAGGGTGTTGGGGTTCATTGTCACCGATCCACCTCGACCGCGGGCCCGGTGAAGGCGGTGTCTTTGATACTTATTTTGATAAAGACCAATTTCACATACAAAATGTAACGAAACCACCGTCGTTATTTTTTGTGAGGTACACAAAAAGATGAACACGGCCGAAATTGCCAGCCGGAGACAAAAAATCTGACCGATAACTAGACGACCGACATCAGCGAAGTTCAGCACAAGGGTGATGCGCGTGTGGCAGCACTCCCGAGAAGGGAAAGAGGCCCCCAAGTGTTCTCCTGTGCCATCATAGAAATACGGCGGTTTCTCTCCCTGGCCAAAGAAGAGGAAGTCGAGTATAGGCTGAAATTGCGACTAGAGGGAAGGGAAGCCACGCCCGACACCGATGGAGGCACCGGCCGTCACCGGACTTGCGAGCTCCGTTACATGGCGGGGGATGCGTGGCTAAGAGCATCTCCAGCCATTGAGCCCCCGAGGAGGCATTTTTTCGCCTCCCTGGGGGCTGCCGACGGAAATTTAGGCCTGGGGTGATAAACTTTCCAGCCGTGTCCACCCCCAAGCCGTGCTCATGCCGCGCCCGCCCTAGGCCACGGGCGGACCGACCTTGCCGCCGAGCTCGAGCAGAGCAGCATGAGTCCTGAGCTCCACCGGCGCCGTCCTCGACCGGTGCTTCTGCCGCATGCTGGTGCAGCGCGCCGCTGCCACCTCCGGCTCCACCGCCACCGCCTCGCCACCAAGCTTGTCCTGCAGTTCTTGGTGCAGCTCCACTGCTTTGGCTGAAGGAAATATGCCGTAGAGGCAATAATAAAGTTATTATTTATTTCCTTATAATCATGATAAATGTTTATTATTCATGCTAGAATTGTATTTACCGGAAACATAATACATGTGTGAATACATAGACAAACAAAGTGTCACTAGTATGCCTCTACTTGACTAGCTCGTTAATCAAAGATGGTTATGTTTCCTAACCATGAACAATGAGTTGTTATTTGATTAACGAGGTCACATCATTAGCAGAATGATCTGATTGACATGACCCATTCCATTAGCTTAGCACCCGATCGTTTAGTATGTTGCTATTGCTTTCTTCATGACTTATACATGTTCCTATGACTATGAGATTATGCAACTCCCGTTTACCGGAGGAACACTTTGGGTACTACCATACGTCACAACGTAACTGGGTGATTATAAAGGAGTACTACAGGTGTCTCCAATGGTCGATGTTGGGTTGGCGTATTTCGAGATTAGGATTTGTCACTCCGATTGTCGGAGAGGTATCTCTGGGCCCTCTCGGTAATACACATCACATAAGCCTTGCAAGCATTACAACTAAAATGTTAGTTGTGAGATGATGTATTACGGAACGAGTAAAGAGACTTGCCGGTAACGAGATTGAACTAGGTATTGGATACCGACGATCGAACCTCAGGCAAATAACATACCGATGACAAAGGGAACAACGTATGTTGTTATGCGGTCTGACCGATAAAGGTCTTCGTAGAATATGTAGGAGCCAATATGGGCATCCAGGTCCCGCTATTGGTTATTGACCAGAGACGTGTCTCGGTCATGTCTACATTGTTCTCGAACCCGTAGGGTCCGCACGCTTAAGGTTACGATGACAGTTATATTATGAGTTTATGCATTTTGATGTACCGAAGGTTGTTCGGAGTCCCGGATGTGACCACGGACATGACGAGGAGTCTCGAAATGGTCGAGACGTAAAGATTGATATATTGGAAGCCTACATTTGGATATCGGAAGTGTTCCGGGTGAAATCGGGATTTTACCGGAATACCGGGAGGGTTACCGGAACCCCCCGGAGCCATATGGGCCATCATGGGCCTTAGTGGAAAGGAGAAAGGGGCAGCCCAAGGGGGCTGCGCGCCTCCCCCCTTCCCCTAGTCCTATTAGGACTAGGAGAGGTGGCCGGCCACCCCTCTCCCTCTTTCCCCCTTGGGAATCCTAGTTGGAATAGGATTGGGGGGGGGGGGAGTCCTACTCCCGGTAGGAGTAGGACTCCTCCTGCGCCTCTCTCTCTTGGCCGGCGCCCCCTCCCCCCTTGGCTCCTTTATATACTGAGGTAGAGGCACCCCAAAGAAACACAAGTTGACACAAGTTGATCCACGTGATCTATTCCTTAGCCGTGTGCGGTGCCCCCTGCCACCATATTCCTCGATAATACTGTAGCGGAGTTTAGGTGAAGCCCTGCTGCTGTAGTTCATCAAGATCGTCACCACGCCGTCGTGCTGACGAAACTCTTCCCCGACACTTTGCTGGATCGGAGTCCGGGGATCGTCATCGAGCTGAACGTGTGCTCGAACTCGGAGGTGCCGTAGTTTCGGCACTTGATCGGTTGGATCGAGAAGACGTACGACTACTTCCTCTACGTTGTGTCATCGCTTCCGCAGTCGGTCTGCGTTGGGTACGTAGACAATACTCTCCCCTCGTTGCTATGCATCACATGATCCTGCGTGTGCGTAGGAAATTTTTTGAAATTACTACGAAACCCAACAGTGGCATCCGAGCCTAGGTTATTTATGTTGATGTTATATGCACGAGTAGAACACAAGTGAGTTGTGGACGATACAAGTCATACTGCCTACCAGCATGTCATACTTTGGTTCGGCGGTATTGTTGGACGAGACGACCCGGACCAACCTTACGCGTACGCTTACGCGAGACCGGTTCCCTCGACGTGCTTTGCACAGAGATGGCTTGCGGGCGACTGTCTCTCCAACTTTAGTTGAACCAAGTATGGCTACGCCCGGTCCTTGCGAAGGTTAAAACAGAGTCTATTTGACAAACTATCGTTGTGGTTTTGATGCGTAGGTGAGATTGGTTCTTACTTAAGCCCGTAGCAGCCACGTAAAACATGCAACAACAAAGTAGAGGACGTCTAACTTGTTTTTGCAGGGCATGTTGTGATGTGATATGGTCAAGGCATGATGCTGAATTTTATTGTATGAGATGATCATGTTTTGTAACCAAGTTATCGGCAACTGGCAGGAGCCATATGGTTGTCGCTTTATTGTATGCAATGCAATCGCGATGTAATATTTTACTTTATTACTAAACGGTAGTAATAGTCGTGAAAGCATAAGATTGGCAAGACGACAATGATGCTACGATGGAGATCAAGGTGTCGCGCCGGTGACGATGGTGATCATGACGGTGCTTCGGAGATGGAGATCACAAGCACAAGATGATGATGGCCATATCATATCACTTATATTGATTGCATGTGATGTTTATTTTTTTATGCATCTTATCTTGCTTTGATTGACGGTAGCATTATAAGATGATCTCTCACTAAATTATCAAGAAGTGTTCTCCCTGAGTATGCACCGTTGCTAAAGTTCTTCGTGCTGAGACACCACGTGATGATCGGGTGTGATAGGCTCTACGTTCAAATACAACGGGTGCAAAACAGTTGCGCACGCTGAATACTCAGGTTAAACTTGACGAGCCTAGCATATACAGATATGGCCTCGGAACACGGAGACCGAAAGGTCGAGCGTGAATCATATAGTAGATATGATCAACATAATGATGTTCACCGATGAAACTACTCCATCTCACGTGATGATCGGACATGGTTTAGTTGATTTGGATCACGTGATCACTTAGAGGATTAGAGGGATGTCTATCTAAGTGGGAGTTCTTTAGTAATATGATTAATTGAACTTAAAATTTATCATGAACTTAGTCCCTGAGAGTATCTTGCTTGTTTATGTTGTTTGTAGATAGATGGCTCGTGCTGTTGTTCCGTTGAATTTTAATGCGTTCCTTGAGAAAGCAAAGTTGAAAGATGATGGTAGCAATTACACGGACTGGGTCCGTAACTTGAGGATTATCCTCATTGCTGCACAGAAGAATTACGTCCTGGAAGCACCGCTGGGTGCCAGGCCTGCTGCTGGAGCAACACCAGATGTTATGAACGTCTGGCAGAGTAAAGCTGATGACTACTCGATAGTTCAGTATGCCATGCTTTACGGCTTAGAATCGGGACTTCAACGACGTTTTGAACGTCATGGAGCATATGAGATGTTCCAGGAGTTGAAGTTAATATTTCAAGCAAATGCCCGAATTGAGAGATATGAAGTCTCCAATAAGTTCTATAGCTGCAAGATGGAGGAGAACAGTTCTGTCAGTGAGCATATACTCAAAATGTCTGGGTATAATAATCACTTGATTCAATTGGGAGTTAATCTTCCGGATGATTGCGTCATTGACAGAATTCTCCAATCACTGCCACCAAGCTACAAGAGTTTCGTGATGAACTATAATATGCAAGGGATGAACAAGACTATTCCCGAGCTCTTCGCAATGCTGAAAGCTGCGGAGGTAGAAATCAAAAAGGAGCATCAAGTGTTGATGGTTAACAAAACCACTAGTTTCAAGAAAAAGGGCAAAGGAAAGAAGAAAGGGAACTTCAATAAGAACAACAAGCCAGTTGCTGCTCAAGAGAAGAAACCCAAGTCTGGACCTAAGCCTGAAACTGAGTGCTTCTACTGCAAGCAGACTGGTCACTGGAAGCGGAACTGCCCCAAGTATTTGGCGGATAAGAAGGATGGCAAGGTGAACAAAGGTATATGTGATATACATGTTATTGATGTGTACCTTACCAATGCTCGCAGTAGCACCTGGGTATTTGATACTGGTTCTGTTGCTAATATTTGCAACTCGAAACAGGGGCTACGGATTAAGCGAAGATTGGCTAAGGACGAGGTGACGATGCGCGTGGGAAACGGTTCCAAAGTCGATGTGATCGCAGTCGGCACGCTACCTCTACATCTACCTTCGGGATTAATATTAGACCTAAGTAATTGTTATTTGGTGCCAGCGTTAAGCATGAACATTATATCTGGATCTTGTTTAATGCGAGACGGTTATTCATTTAAATCAGAGAATAATGGTTGTTCTATTTATATGAGTAATATCTTTTATGGTCATGCACCCTTGAAGAGTGGTCTATTCTTATTGAATCTCGATAGTAGTAATACACATATTCATAATGTTGAAGCCAAAAGATGCAGAGTTGATAATGAAAGTGCAACTTATTTGTGGCACTGTCGTTTAGGTCATATCGGTATAAAGCGCATGAAGAAACTCCATGCTGATGGACTTTTGGAACCACTTGATTATGAATCACTTGGTACTTGCGAACCGTGCCTCATGGGCAAGATGACTAAAACACCGTTCTCCGGTACTATGGAGAGAGCAACAGATTTGTTGGAAATCATACATACCGATGTATGTGGTCCGATGAATATTGAGGCTCGAGGCGGATATCGTTATTTTCTCACCTTCACAGATGATTTGAGCAGATATGGATATATCTACTTAATGAAGCATAAGTCTGAAACATTTGAAAAGTTCAAAGAATTTCAGAGTGAAGTTGAAAATCATCGTAACAAGAAAATAAAGTTTCTACGATCTGATCGTGGAGGAGAATATTTGAGTTACGAGTTTGGTGTACATTTGAAAAACTGTGGAATAGTTTCACAACTCACGCCACCCGGAACACCACAGCGCAATGGTGTGTCCGAACGTCGTAATCGTACTTTACTAGATATGGTGCGATCTATGATGTCTCTTACAGATTTACCGCTATCATTTTGGGGTTGTGCTTTAGAGACGACCGCATTCATGTTAAATAGGGCACCATCAAAATCCGTTGAGACGACGCCTTATGAACTGTGGTTTGGCAAGAAACCAAAGTTGTCGTTTCTTAAAGTTTGGGGCTGCGATGCTTATGTGAAAAAACTTCAACCTGATAAGCTCGAACCCAAATCGGAGAAATGTGTCTTCATAGGATACCCAAAGGAAACTGTTGGGTACACCTTCTATCACAGATCTGAAGGCAAGACATTCGTTGCTAAGAATGGATCATTTCTAGAGAAGGAGTTTCTCTCGAAAGAAGTGAGTGGGAGGAAAGTAGAACTTGACGAGGTAACTGTACCTGCTCCCTTACTGGAAAGTAGTTCATCACAGAAAACTGTTTCAGTGACACCTACACCAGTTAGTGAGGAAGCCAATGATAATGATCATGAAACTTCAGATCAAGATACTACTGAACCTCGTAGATCAACCAGAGTAAGATCCGCACCAGAGTGGTACGGCAATCCTGTTCTGGAGGTCATGCTACTAGATCATGATGAACCTACGAACTATGAAGAAGCGATGGTGAGCCCAGATTCCGCAAAGTGGCTTGAAGCCATGAAATCTGAGATGGGATCCATGTATGAGAACAAAGTATGGACTTTGGTTGACTTGCCCGATGATCGGGAAGCAATTGAGAATAAATGGATCTTTAAGAAGAAGACTGACGCTGATGGTAATGTTACTGTCTACAAAGCTCGACTTGTCGCAAAAGGTTTTTCGGCAAGTTCAAGGGATTGACTACGATGAGACCTTCTCACCCGTAGCGATGCTTAAGTCCGTCCGAATCATGTTAGTGATTGCCGCATTTTATGATTATGGAATTTGGCAGATGGATGTCAAAACTGCATTCCTGAATGGATTTCTGGAAGAAGAGTTGTATATGATGCAACCGGAAGGTTTTGTCGATCCAAAGGGAGCTAACAAAGTGTGCAAGCTCCAGCGATCCATTTATGGACTGGTGCAAGCCTCTCGGAGTTGGAATAAACGTTTTGATAGTGTGATCAAAGCATTTGGTTTTATACAGACTTTCGGAGAAGCCTGTATTTACAAGAAAGTGAGTGGGAGCTCTGTAGCATTTCTGATATTATATGTGGATGACATATTACTGATTGGAAATGATATAGAATTTCTGGATAGCATAAAGGGATACTTGAATAAAAGTTTTTCAATGAAAGACCTCAGTGAAGCTGCTTACATATTAGGCATTAAGATCTATAGAGATAGATCAAAACGCTTAATTGGACTTTCACAAAGCACATACCTTGACAAAATTTTGAAGAAGTTCAAAATGGATCAAGCGAAGAAAGGGTTCTTGCCTGTGTTACAAGGTGTGAAATTGAGTAAGACTCAATGCCCGACCACTGCAGAAGATAGAGAGAATATGAAAGATGTTCCCTATGCATCAGCCATAGGATCTATCATGTATGCAATGCTGTGTACCAGACCCGATATATGCCTTGCTATAAGTTTAGCAGGAAGGTACCAAAGTAATCCAGGAGTGGATCACTGGACAACGGTCAAGAACATCCTGAAATACCTGAAAAGGACTAAGGATATGTTTCTCATATATGGAGGTGACAAAGAGCTCATCGTAAAAGGTTACGTTGATGCAAGCTTTGACACTGATCCGGACGATTCTAAATCGCAAACCGGATACGTGTTTACATTAAACGGTGGAGCTGTCAGTTGGTGCAGTTCTAAACAAAGCGTCGTAGCGGGATCTACATGTGAAGCGGAATACATAGCTGCTTCGGAAGCAGCAAATGAAGGAGTCTGGATGAAGGAGTTCATATCCGATCTAGGTGTCATACCTAGTGCATCGGGTCCAATGAAAATCTTTTGTGACAATACTGGTGCAATTGCTTTGGCAAAGGAATCCAGATTTCACAAAAGGACCAAACACATCAAGAGACGCTTCAACTCCATCCGGGATCTAGTCCAGGTGGGAGACATAGAGATTTGCAAGATACATACGGATCTGAATGTTGCAGACCCATTGACTAAGCCTCTTCCATGAGCAAAACATGATCAGCACCAAGGCTCCATGGGTGTTAGAATCATTACAGTGTAATCTAGATTATTGACTCTAGTGCAAGTGGGAGACTGAAGGAAATATGCCGTAGAGGCAATAATAAAGTTATTATTTATTTCCTTATAATCATGATAAATGTTTATTATTCATGCTAGAATTGTATTTACCGGAAACATAATACATGTGTGAATACATAGACAAACAAAGTGTCACTAGTATGCCTCTACTTGACTAGCTCGTTAATCAAAGATGGTTATGTTTCCTAACCATGAACAATGAGTTGTAATTTGATTAACGAGGTCACATCATTAGCAGAATGATCTGATTGACATGACCCATTCCATTAGCTTAGCACCCGATCGTTTAGTATGTTGCTATTGCTTTCTTCATGACTTATACATGTTCCTATGACTATGAGATTATGCAACTCCCGTTTACCGGAGGAACACTTTGGGTACTACCAAACGTCACAACGTAACTGGGTGATTATAAAGGAGTACTACAGGTGTCTCCAATGGTCGATGTTGGGTTGGCGTATTTCGAGATTAGGATTTGTCACTCCGATTGTCGGAGAGGTATCTCTGGGCCCTCTCGGTAATACACATCACATAAGCCTTGCAAGCATTACAACTAAAATGTTAGTTGTGAGATGATGTATTACGGAACGAGTAAAGAGACTTGCCGGTAACGAGATTGAACTAGGTATTGGATACCGACGATCGAATCTCGGGCAAATAACATACCGATGACAAAGGGAACAACGTATGTTGTTATGCGGTCTGACCGATATCCAGGTCCCGCTATTGGTTATTGACCAGAGACGTGTCTCGGTCATGTCTACATTGTTCTCGAACCCGTAGGGTCCGCACGCTTAAGGTTACGATGACAGTTATATTATGAGTTTATGCATTTTGATGTACCGAAGGTTGTTCGGAGTCCCGGATGTGATCACGGACATGACGAGGAGTCTCGAAATGGTCGAGACGTAAAGATTGATATATTGGAAGCCTATATTTGGATATCGGAAGTGTTCCGGGTGAAATCAGGATTTTACCGGAATACCGGGAGGGTTACCGGAACCCCCTGGAGCCATATGGGCCATCATGGGCCTTAGTGGAAAGGAGAAAGGGGCAGCCCAAGGGGGCTGCGCGCCTCCCCCCTTCCCCTAGTCCTATTAGGACTAGGAGAGGTGGCCGGCCACCCCTCTCCCTCTTTC
>NC_041382.1:43159182-43165159 GCF_002162155.2 Triticum dicoccoides
ACACAAGTTGACACAAGTTGATCCACGTGATCTATTCCTTAGCCGTGTGCGGTGCCCCCTGCCACCATATTCCTCGATAATACTGTAGCGGAGTTTAGGCGAAGCCCTGCTGCTGTAGTTCATCAAGATCGTCACCACGCCGTCGTGCTGACGAAACTCTTCCCCGACACTTTGCTGGATCGGAGTCCGGGGATCGTCATCGAGCTGAACGTGTGCTCGAACTCGGAGGTGCCGTAGTTTCGGCACTTGATCGGTTGGATCGAGAAGACGTACGACTACTTCCTCTACGTTGTGTCATCGCTTCCGCAGTCGATCTGCGTTGGGTACGTAGACAATACTCTCCCCTCGTTGCTATGCATCACATGATCCTGCGTGTGCGTAGGAAATTTTTTGAAATTACTACGAAACCCAACATTGGCCCCATCCCCGGCTTCCACAAACCCGGCCATGAGGAGGTTGTAGACATGGGGATTCGGCCCGATGAACCCGGAGGCGAGCATCACATCCTTGAGCGCGACGGCGTCGGCGAGGCGGCCGTGATCCGCGACGAGGCACCTGACGACGACCCGGTAGGCGGTCGGGGAGGGGGGCACGGGCGATGAGGCGGAGGGGGAGGAGCGCGGCGTCAGGGAGGCGGCAGGCGGCGAGTGCAGAGAGGTAGAGCGCGTGGGTGGCGGCGGTTGGCGGGACGACGACCTGGAGGGCGAAGCGGTGGAGCGCGAAGAAGTCGTCGAGGCGGCGCGCGCGGAGGAGCGCGGCGAGGACGGTGACGCAGGTGAAGGAGGAGGGGCGACAGTTGGAGTGGAGCGCGTGGTGGGTGAGCACCCCGGCCTCGTCGAGGTCGGGGCCTGGGCGGTAGGGGAGATGAGGGCGAGCGAGGGGAGCGGGAAGAGAGGAGAGAGGTTGTGTGAGGCCGACGGTGGGCCAAGCGCAAGAAAAAGGCATCGCCGGCATGCCCAGCTGCTCCCCTTGGGGATGGGTTTGGGGTGAGATTGCCGGCATCAATTTTCTCTAAATCCGGCGAAAATTAAAGCTTTGGGGCGCGAGTGAGAGCATATTTTACTGCCGGCGCTGAAAAAATGGCCGTGGGGGCGTCTTGAGAGGCGGCTGGAGATGCACTAAGCCCTAGACAAACTAAGGACTGGAAATGCCGGCGAACCTATGAACTCCAGGGGACATAGCTACCG
Organism: Triticum dicoccoides; assembly: GCF_002162155.2. Lineage (NCBI taxonomy): Eukaryota > Viridiplantae > Streptophyta > Magnoliopsida > Poales > Poaceae > Triticum > Triticum dicoccoides. Next base: position 43,160,370 of record NC_041382.1, read on the forward strand.
GAGCGAGACGGAAACGGAGATATGGAGACGCCGGCGAACCTAAATAGAACTACAGAGCATAACCCAAAAATGCACCCAAATCCGATTTGTTAAAAAAGCACCAGGCGCAAGGCTGTGGCTTATGTTCAATATGGCGTCTACGTGTGCCCGCTGCCGGTGCGTGAGGTGTGCATGGATGAAGCCATGCAGTACGTGTTTCGACGCGTGAGGTGTAGTGATTGTACCGAGCAACGTGGCGGGCGTCGGGATGTAGGCAGTGGCGGGTGGTGATGGGTTTTTGGTCGGTTGGTTGGCGTTTTTAAATTCTGACTAGATTTTACTGTGCGCTCCGGTAAGAAAAACGATGCATGCGTTTTTTGTCTCGTACTGCCTGTCGTATGTATCTTTCTGCCAATGCTTTGAACTTTTGGGTTAGTTCATCACGGGCCCGTGACCGTCTGCTAACTTCTGAGTCTGGCGATACATAGGGGCTGTTTGAATTGTGACTATCTTTGCCATATATTGCCACATGATTTTTGCTATATTTGCCACACTTGCCTTAGTTGAGTTGCTCAAATTGTTAGCCACACTTTGGCTTGCCTAAGAGAATCTTGCCACACTTTTTGTGTCTATGACATATGGGGTTCACTGCTCATAAAAAATACTTGCCTTAGGCGTGGCTAGAACCAAACACCTATCTAACTTGATCAAACTTGCCTAAGGTTAGGTGTGGCAAAATGTGGCTAGAAACCAAACAGCCCATAGGCCGCACGGCGCCCGACGAGCTGGGCGTCCCTACAAAACCGTCCAAAATCCATCGGGCCAAACAGCATACGCGCACGCGCCACCCCCCTCCTCCCCCACCGGCCCTCCTCGCCCTGTCTTTCCGCAGTTAAGCACCTTGCAGCCATGTCCAGCAGTAGCTCCGCCGTGCCTCGGTCGGCGAGCGGGAGAAGACCGCCTCTGCCGTACGTCGGGAACCCGCTGGACAACGAGCCAGCCGTTTTCTGCAGTTGCGGCGCCAAGGCAGCACGGCTGACCTCATGGACAGACGCCAACCCGGGCCGTAGGTACCTGTCTTGCAAACGCGCGGAGGTAAGGAGCATATCATCTTTCTCTCTTGCGGGCCTTGGTTAATGGTTGGCGATGCGCCTCAAACGACGAGCTTGTTTATGCATGCAGGTTTGCCGCCGACCTCTCTAGCAGTGGCTTGATCCCAGGCCGAGCCCATACATGCGAGAGCTGTTGGTGGATCTTCGTGACAGGATTCTTCAGCTGGAGGATGAGAACGACGAACTCCGCAGTCCCGGTTTACGATACATTGGTTCTGTCCAAGGACATGACTTGGGGGGGCGTACCCGTCTAGGGACTGCTGTGCTTTGGGTGTTGCTCTTTGCCCTGGCTGTGGTTATCTTCCGTCTGACGGTTGGTTGATTTGTCTCACCAATCTTTGTTTGATTTCTTTGTTTCGAACTAGTCTGACTGTGCTTCAAGTTGACGTCCAGATCCTCGTGTTGTTGTTGATCCAGTTCTATCCGCTGTTTAGTAAAAAAAATGTGGGTGAAAATGGATGGCAGAATGGTCACCACTGCCTGCACGTGCTGCGTGTTTTTGTTGATTTTCTTTGATCTCCTCTCTGCCGTGCATGCGTCGTCAGAGAACAGATATGTTTCATGCAAAGATAGTGCAGCCAAAACGCCATAGCGCGCAGAACCAAGATCTTCCTCTCCTCGATGAACGATCCGTCCGCAGATCAATGGTCCAAACGGGTCATGAATTTCCAATGGTAAGCGTCAGAAACACATCCGTGTGTCATTGATAGGCAGACAGTATCCCATTCGAGCATTCCTATCAGTACTGACCTCTGTATGTGCTGTTCAGCCACCGATGCGTGAGTCCGCGTGCCCCGTTTTCATGGGGCGTAATTAATGCTATCGTGTGTCCTGGGTGCACGCCATCGGACTGTGGCCGCCCAGCCTTAAAATCAAAGACGTTATACGTGCATGTTTCTACCACAGCAGTGTCGGTTTGTGGAGCGTTTAAAAACTAAGACGTGCATGTTCATATAAGGGGGTCTGCTGGTCCTGCCAAAAGCACAGAAAAACACCATTCGGCGTTGCTGTAGTGTGCGAGACAACAACCAAAAACACCCACACCATGGACACCGTGCCCTCCCCGATGTTGTTTTCGTCCGACCCAAACAGCCGTCCGTTGATGTCTCACCGCGTGATTGAGCGCACCCCCGCCATGGTGGAAGAAGAGAGACGTCTCCGAGCGACGGCGCTGGTGATCACCGGCCCATGCGTCGAACCGGCAGAGGTGAAGGAAGCCATCCTCGGCGAGTTCGACGACATCCCGAGAGCGGCAGTTGACGTCTCCATCATCTCGTGTAGCTCCCACCTCGTCCGTTTCACGGATGAGAGGTGGTGCGATCGAGTTGCGTCTGTGAGTGTGTTCCACGACGACCGGGCCACACCATTCCGCGTCCAGGAATGGACACCTGACTTCGACGCCGAGCTGGTGCGTCCACGTTACCGAGTGCGTGTCCTCCTGGAGCGAGTCCCTAAGCAGGCGTGGTCGCTTGAGACGGTGAAGAAGCTCCTACCCATGTGCAGGATCGTCTCCATCGAGCTTGATACGTACATGGAAAGGGAAGTAGCCTTCTACGTACTGCACGCAGAGGTTGATCACCCAGACATCATTCCTCGCGTTTCGCGCCTCGACCTCGCGGATGGTTGTGCCCTGGATGAAGAGCTTGCTGTCATCAATCTGCCGCCAGGCTTTGTGGAGGTGGAGCAGCTCCACAGCCTGGTTTACAGGTGTGGTCTTCTTCGAAGGCGGCACGTGCTCATCCATGTGGACGGGGTGCAGGAGATACCCCCGGCTCCCGAAGAACTGTCTGCTCGGCGCCGTTTGGGGAGACGTGGGCATCGCCCCCTCGTCAGTGAAGCAGTGCCGTCTACATCTCCATGGGTCCCTGGGTATGTTGACGGGACGGGCATCCACTCGTCAATGCTCGGGCAGCAACAACTTTACACCCTGTATTATGTTTCCGGGGAGGGGGCGCAATGGTGCCTTGCATGGCCCCCCTAATGGACGGCAGTCCGGCGGCTTACTCGCTGTCGCCCCGTCATCTCTAGACGTGCCCCACGTTTGTTCTGACCGTCTTGCTGTGTTGATGCTTTCCCTCACCGAGCCGCGATGCATCATTGTATCTTTAGTGTTAGCATTTATTAATGTTTCTTTCCCTTTTTTTTTGGAAAAACCCCACCCATATATTAATTAATTGACACAAATGTTCGTACAATCATTCGTTACAACTCTTGCCACGCAGGGCGGAACATTATTAATAAGAATACCATCAGACCTATTTATAAAACTAAATTTTGCAATCTCATGCGCCACCATATTCGCCTTCCTGTTAATCTTGGTGATTTTTAAAGTACTCATCATCTTGGAGACACTCAACGCTTCCTTCTTCAAATCAACAAGGTTTGACCTATCCAGGTTTCTTTCCTATTTTAGTGCATCGGCCCAGAGACGGCTTGTATTCTTTTAAGTACTGTAGTTCCTTGTTCAATCTGTTAAACTTGTAATTATCCGCGAGGGTACCTATCGGACCATTACAGTTTAATATAGACGTGATGTTTGCTTTTGTTGACCTAGGACATCTTGTACGTCCTTTTTTTTATCATTTTGGAGCAAGATATGGATCACGGCTGCGAGGTTCTGAGCATATCATGTATCCACAATTTGTTGCTCATTTCAACAGGCCCATTCGACATAGGGGCGGCAGTGCAACCTTCCCCCACATTGGCCGTCGGCACGAGTACGCCTTTGCTTGCCATGCGCACGGGGGATGAAAAACCTTTTTTTGCCGCGGGCGAAAAACTATAAGAAAGATGAACATGCGGAAGGTCTTCAAATGGAAAATTTGTAAACTTAGTGAGGAAGGTACGAGTCCGCTAATGGTGGGCGTTTCCTCATCATTTTTTTTGCTTCTGTTTTTGCAAGAGCTGTGTTGCGGTCACTAGAAAAAAGCAGTGTCCCTAGGGGGGGCCTAGGTTTCTTTTTGTTGGTTTCAACGTCCCCTTCCACACGGGTGAAAGCCACCGTACAAAGAATACCACCTACGTTGGCCACGGGCGGAAAATTATAAGAAAGTTGAATCTCCAGAAGCTCTTACAATGGAAATCTGTAAACTCGCTAAGAAGGATTGAAGTGCGCTCGTGGTGGGCGTTTTTCCGTCATCTTTTACATCGTTTTGTTTGCACACGAGCTGGCTTCCAAAAACCGAGTAGTCGCAAGGCGGTGCCCTTACGGCTACTAGGTTTCTTTCTGTTGGTTCCAACGAGCCCTTGAGCACGGGGCATCACTGCAAACTTGCACAGGGGGTGAAAACCCCCTAATTGTAACCACACACGTTGGCTGCAGGCGAAAAAAAAAGAAAGATGACTCTGCAGAAGCCCTTCAAATGGAAAATCGTAAACTTGGTGAGAAATATACAAGACTGCTCATGGGCCCTTGCACGCGGGCGAACCCACCCCCACCCCCCTAATAGAAAACCACCTACGTTGGGCGCGGGCGGGAAAAATCTAAGAAATATGAAACTCTGGAAGCTCCTCAAATGGAAAATTGTAAAACTCTGTAAGAAGGATAAAAAGAGCGCTCATGGTGGGCGTTTTTTCATCGTCTTTTTTCCTTGATTGGTTTGCGCACGAGCTGGCTTGCAAAGACCCAGCGGGACAAACGTGGTGTCCTAATGGCTAGTATGTTTTTGTGTTGGTTCCAAATGGCCCTTACACACGGGG